>NC_092204.1:36738690-36789845 GCF_043381705.1 Parasteatoda tepidariorum
ACACACACATATATATATATATATATATTCTGTTATTACTAACTGCATTCTAAGAGAGTTATTGGCTACACCTAAATATTTATATAACTTTTGTACTTCATAAAGATTTGGAAAATTTTTGATCATAGATGAAAATATATCATTTAAGTATTTTTGCAAATTTTATTCACTTAAACTTAATGTAGATGTTAATGCTAATAAAAATGTTACTTTTTCTAAATGATATTTTCGTTGTAATTAAAATATATTGTAACAATAAGGGAGAAATAGTATCTTGTATAAGACAAATAAGCAAACTGAGAATCCTTAACCCTTTTTGACTTTAATAATATATTTGAACAGCCCCTAAATGTGAAAAAAAATTGTTGTTATAAATATATTTATTTTGTTTAATTACCTCGATTTAGATCTTGGGAAATCCAATTCTTCGTTTAACAAGAAAGAGTCTGCATTCACATTTCGTTTGAGTTTTGTTTCTTTCTCTTTTTTTTGCAAGTATTATTCTCATCCGAATTCATTAAATTAGATATTTAATTCTGGAGTAACATTTTCGGTAGAATAATATTTAAAACCTTAATTAAAAGCAAGTTTCTTATATGCATTGAGGTTTGCTTATGTAATAAAACCTAATGCAAGAAAGAAAAAAAGAAGGAAAGAAGCTACTAAAAAACACATCATAAACGTTTTCTTTTAAATTTAATAAATTGCTTTATCATACATAGAAGAAAATTCTGGTTAAATTATTGAAATGTATGGTAATAACATTTCTGGTAAAAAAACACCATAATTATGGTTAATAAAATCAAATTACATGGTATTTAAACTGTTCATTTGGAAAATTTTCCGTACATGAACTAACAGTTTACTGAAAATTCTTGCTTTTAAAATTATTGCTCTTTACCAAATCTTATCTTATTTACAAAATTTTATCATCTGTTATAAAATATATTTTTTTGTTAATTTTAACAAAATCAATACCAAAAGGCTACACTGAAAATTGTCGAGCTTTTTAGTGTTCCCATAGAGCCAGAAGCATAGTAATATTTCGACCTATTCTGATAGCTTTGCATACATAAAAGTATTCACACATATTCATGAAATAATAACAACATTAATAATTTAAAGTTCGAAATATTCCAAACAATTTTGATCTATATAAGATAAACTTCATCCCGGAAAAAGGGCTGAATTTACTCTTCTTAATAATGTTATTAAAATAAGTGCAAATAAGTGCATTAAAAAACAAAGTTAAAAAATAAAAGGACTATGGTACTCAAGAATTGTCATACTAAGTTTAAAAATCAGGTTAATAGAGATCATGTTAAAAAAGATCATAAGTTTAAAGATCAGGTCACGAGGTGACCATATCATCCACGCTAAAATTGCTGCTAATTCAACATGTAGTGGTTATACTCACAAACATATGCGGAATATTAAGGTGTGAACATTAGCTAAAAATGTAAATCATCAGTGTTAAACTGTTAATTTTTATTTAAAATGTTACGAAAATAATTTTTCAATAAGAAATGTTTGTAATTTATGTAGGAAAAAATAGCTTATTATTCATTTTTCTACTTGACTCAACTAGATTATACTTATATCACTTTTTCAATATCACTTTCTTCATATTATTACTAAACTTTCATCGTGTTACAAAGAGAAAGTTTCTTTTATTATTTTATACAAGCGCAGACGTTTATGCTATGAAATTATTTTCTCAATCAAGTTAACTAAAATTTAAACATGTATTTATTAGTTAACTATACATTGCAATTTTTTATGAGTTGAATATTTCGGTTTGGCATTAATAATGATGAGAAAGTTTAAGAACGGAATAGCTGAAAACTCAATCATTTGAACCTAATGGATGCTGCCGGGTATTTCGACTAATGGATCTCATTATCTATATATGGTTCAAGATAAGGCATGAAATTATTTTTTACTCGTTGGAGGAAAAACGTAGTTACCGTCTGCACTGTAAAATTAAAAATTCAATTGAAGATATTTAAGAATACGGGTTTAATTTAAGATTGGCTTTATCTAAGGGCGCTTTAACGAATGTGGTAAACTTTTCAGAATTTTGAAATGAATACAAAAATGCACACGATTTAGCCGAATTGAATTTGAAGTAATATCATTGGTATTCAATTAGGTTTAATCCTTTTAGAATAATGAGTACTTTCGGAATTACTTTTTCTTAAAAATTAATCTATCCTTTACACTTATTCTATTACTTAAATAACACTTTAAAATAAAAAGTAGCAATGTTTATTAGATGAGAGTGAGATTTTTGTCTTATTTAAAAGAGAAAAATTCGTTGCATATAGCTTTTTATTTGGATTTTGAATGGATAAATCAAGTTTCTTGAATTTGTCGAATTTATAGAAAATTAATTTTTAAACGTCATGTTTTATTTATTTTGTTCTTGTTGTCGTAAATTATACCACATTACTTTTAGCTATTCTAAACTATATAATATTAATATGCAAAATATTTCATAATAAATGCACCAACATTTATTAATTCTTAAATATTTTATAGACAATACTGATTCCAATAGAGAATCTCTTTTTTAATTTTTATTATTTAACTACAAATTAAACATTTTAAAACTTATAAGTAGAATTTCTTCTAGAGAATGCGAAAAAAAATATAATTTCTACTCACTCTAATAATGAATTTAACACTATTTTGGACAAGACCGCTTGAATGGGTATTTGCTCCATTTGAAGTTTCCTCTACTACTTTATTTTTTTAAAATTTGAAGAATTTAAATTGAAAATGAAATTAAAAAAAAATATCTCTGTGCAAAATTTGCAGAATTTGTAAAAATGTGAATTTTCTAAAAAAAAGTATTTATCTTATAACTGCCACTACGAAATAAACTTTCAATAAAAGGAAGAATTTAAAATAATGCAATTTTTAGTTAAATATTCTAAGAGAAAAATAATCATTTAAATAATTATCGAACCATTTAAAAAATATTTAAAAGACCCTTAATTTAGGTAACTTTTTGAAACAGAAATTTAATCTTAATTGAAATTATATTAAAAAAGGTGTTTTTGTTTTCTAATTGTAACAATAAAATGTTTATTAATAACTTCCACTTTCTTATAGCAACAGAAAAGCCCAACTTTGTGAAGTTCTTTTAATTACATCTATATAATTTGAATATTTTTGTTCCAGAGATCAATTTAGAACATCGTTCTATAGAAGGGAAGGTTTCATGCAACTTTTTTTCTTTTCCTTTTAACTAGGGAATTTTGGGAATTTGTGTACAATGGATTTGGTTTTTTGTATATGTTAAAGAAATTATTTTGCTTTTAATTTCAATGCAAGCAGTGTTTTTTAAAAGTGACAACAAATTGAATTTTCTAATCTAAATGTGCCTACACCTTTCCAGACCTATGCAGTAATAATGTTGAAGCCTACATAACTTTTGGTTTTATTGTGAACTCTACATTCTCATAAAATTTGTTTAGAGTTAAACCATAATATTGGTAACACAGAACAAGCTTGCAGCAACCTTTTTAGATGTAACCTTAGAAGTTGCCCTTTTTACACCGAGACAAAATTCTGGGGAAATTACCGTACTGCATAATTGGAACATTTCTGGTAAAAAAATATTATTCTTATAAGGCAATCGAAATATACAGTATTCAAATCATTAATTGGTAATTTTTCCGTTCATATGGCAATGATTTACCTGAAGTTCTGATTTCTGAAATTATAGTTCTTGATACCACACACTTAGTAAAATATGCAAAACTGAAAATTAAATTTAACCAAATAAATTTTTTCATGCCATGCTCTAAGGTATCATTATAAATTTACCAAATTTCAGGACAAATAATAAATTTTGTCATGATTTATAAAACCATATTTTATTGCTAATTTCACCAAAATCCGTACCGAAGCGTTTCGTTAAAAATCATGCTTTTGGTGTTCCCATAGAGCCATAAACAGGTAAATTTTACTATACTGTGGTAGATTTGATCATACTTTTTTTTTTAGTTCGCTAATAATGTTTTCGTTCATACTGTATCATGGTATTAAGTACTTACGTTGAAGAAGTATGATCGAACTTAGCACAGTATTAAAGTTGCAGCAAATTTTAATGATATTTTACAAGCTCTTAAATTTCAACAATATAAAGATTGTAATAGTTTGAAGAATTTATTATAGTTATTCAGGGTTTCAATAATTATTCGAGTTTTGTATAGTTTTTTTATGCTTGATAATTACCCATCCATGATAATTAACGTTTACTTCCTATTATTGTAAGGAAACAAGTATTAGAACTAAGCATGTTTAAGAAAACAAAAAGCATTAAAAAAATATACCCCCAAAATGCTAAGTTTAAAGAGTGATTTAGGGGCCATTCAAAAAGTACGTACACAAAAATGGAGAAATTATAACCCCCTCCCCCCTTCGTACGTTACCGTACATAAGGTCTTACCCCCCCCTCCAAGAGTACGTACATTTTGTTAGTCTAACCCCCTTTTCCTAAAAATTAAAATAATCATGTTTTAAATAAAACTAAATATTTATTTAAAATAATTTATTCATTTAAGTTATTTAAACAATAACACCCAACTTTATCTTTGAATCAATAAATAAAACAATCTTATCTGATCAACATAATAATTTCCTACAATCAGTACAATTAATCTACAGTATTTTCCCACACACAACAAGTGGTTGCCGCGTGAAAAAAAAATACAAGAACAAACATGTGTATAATACATGTGTAGGAAAAAGTCAAATTTAAATTTGGTGTATGCTTATAATGTACGTACATTGTATAATACCTCCCCCCCTCCCCATCGTACGAAACCGTACAAAATAGCAAATCCCCTCCTCCCTCTTTCCAGATGTACGTACTTTTTGAGCGGCTCTTTTATTACATTTATTAATTATTGCTTTTACTTTTCAAAAATATACGAACACTTTGCCTTTACTGAAGAAATCAGTAGATATTACAAAAGTGAGTTTTAGTTCTTAATAGCTAGAATTACAGATTTGATAGTCGTAATTTTGTTAATGGTTGCCATAAATATGATTTCAAATAACAATGATAAATAAATATCAATAGTATTTTCAGAATAAAAATTGAATGGCANAGATGTACGTACTTTTTGAGCGGCTCTTTTATTACATTTATAATTATTGCTTTCACTTTTCAAAAATTTACGAACACTTTGCCTTTACTGAAGAAATCAGTAGATATTACATAAGTGAGTTTTAGTTCTTAATAGCTAGAATTACAGATTTGATAGTCGTAATTTTGTTAATGGTTGCCATAAATATGATTTCAAATAACAATGATAAATAAATATCAATAGTATTTTCAGAATAAAAATTGAATGGCAAGATGCAGTTTAACTCAAATAAATTTAGCCATTGAATTTCATCTTGTTCATTTCAATTTAATAAATTAATTGAATAAATTCTTTGTAAGCAAAATCATTTTAACAATTATCTGTTGAAATTAAAAGTTAAGTTCAATAGTGGGGATTTGAATAGATAATTATAGCCAGAATTAAAAAAATGGCTCTAAATTATTATTATAGTTAGCACTCTCGCCATATTTCACATTGATAAACATTTATTTACTTAACAAGACAACATTTTGCTTATCTGTGAAAGAAATTCCTTAAACATTATTCACTATGCCTATAAATACTTTTTAGTGTTTTTTAACAATGCTTGTTGCTTAAAAGAATTTTAAAGTCAACACATGTTTAAGCATTGGATTATTTTCTTCGAAAGATATTTTTTTTTCATTATAGCCATTTCAAATAACGTTATCTTGTCCCTCTTTTAATACGTTTCGAAATTTATCAACAACAAAAATCTTTCCTTAATGAAAAATCTTTTCTTTTAAAGTTAAAATTGCTTCAACAATAACATACAACACAAAATGTGTAAACATATATTTGTTTTTATGCTGTAAAAAGGAATACTTCAAAAGGTTTGAAGAAATATCTTGCTTAAGTAGCCATTATAGATAGTTTTAGTTTTTCAAAAATAGTCAAAAGGCCATAATCTTTGACATAAAGATAGTTACATAATTTATTGTTATTAGTTTGCGTTTCATAAATGATAACAACTCAAACAAATACAGAAATATTTATAATTTTTTTTTAACATGGTATAATTTTTTCTACTTTGAAACTTTTTATTGTTTTGATTTGAACGATGTAATTAAGGAAAGGGGTTTGCAATTTATATTTAAGTCACTTTAATAGCCCCATTGAAAAGATAACAAAGTACAATTAACTTTAAATTTTTTTCAGCTTTAAAGAAAAAAAGAGCTTGAATTAAAATTCATTAACTGTATATCTCAGATAGGATTTAAATCACCAGTTTAAGGAAGGGTTCAGGTTTGTCGCTACAAATATTCTCACATTGTTGCATTTGACTGACAAAAAGCATCATCTGTAAATATGTTAAGTTAAGAATATAAATCAATTTATCACAAAAAATCCTACTTATTTTTAAAAATATTTTCTGATATTTCTTAATTTTTAACATAAATTCTAATTCTTTTCGAAAATATTTCAATATTTTAGAAATATAACATTTTTGAAATATATTTTGATTGATTTGAAATATTTCTAATTTATTTCAAAACTATTTAAACTTGATAAATATTTGTGGAGTAATGGATATCAAAAATATATCAAATATAAATATATCAAAAATATACCAAATTATTTTGAAAAAGCGGGCGATAATTGTAATTATAAATAAGTAAACTATAGACCAATACGGTCAATTTCAGGGAAATACAACTAAAAGAGAACACATAAGTGAACATATAAAGTATCTTTATATTTGTATATAAATGATTCTTATGCTCATGTTTTTCGAAATTTGATATTAAATTTCGATTTTTTTTTCAAAATAAGCTATAAATTTCTCTGAAACTAAACCAAATTTTGAAACTAAGATTTTATGCAAAATATTTTACTATATTTATTGTTTTAATTAAGCAATGTTTGAAATATTAAATATGTTTGAAAAATTTTAAATGGACTATGGAAGTATAAGCTCAAATACGGAAAAATAGTTATTGAAATACGTTGAAACGTGTTTATCTAAGACGTAATTGCGAATATTTACTTCAGTGCCTTTGCTCAATAATTACGGTTAACTTGCAATTTTGTTTAGTGGAAGCGGATCAAATTAACAGGCCTCATAATTGTATGCTAATTTTTTTATTCCCTTGAAACTGGAAATTTTTTTAAAAAATAATATTAAGGGTCTCAAGCATTCGACTGCTCTCCTGCCTAAATTATTCTAGCTTAAGGCAACACCTCTCCCATATTTTGAGGTACAAGAATCAAAACCCGGTAAAAAATTGCAATTCCGAGAAATTAGATTTCGTGTCTAGATTTGTAACCAAAAACATCGTATGCACAAATTATTTTGCATATTTAAAGTTGGGTCCCCGAAACTCGAAGAATAGTTCTTAGTACTTAAAAATGCAATCATTTGATGAAAAGTTATCGATAGTGTCTCTTTCCTTTTTGAGCACTGTTCATATGTTGAACAATAGTCACAGTTTGCCATATTAGATGTATAGAAGAGAGGCCATATTAGATGCATATTTATAGATGACTTATTTACATATCATTAGATCAGTATGGTTTTGATAATAAATTTTGAGCTTAATAATTTTTTTTTGCATTTTCTTACAAGTGAAACAGACTCACATAAAAGAAAATTTTATTATGAGCCAGTCTGAGTCCAAAAACTTTTCTGTTCAAGACTCCAAACCCGTGCTATAGCTCTAGGAAATTAACAACAGTTTGAAAACCTTAAGTAAAGCAAACAAATGTAACCTTTGCAAAGATTGCAAAAATAGCACAGTAAATAATGTTTTTCTTCTGAAAAGTATTATAATTCCCTGATGTAAATATTCATTAAACTTGAGGGATTAATCCTAACAGAATGCATGAAATTCTGCTTGGGTTAAAACATTCCTATTTATCACTTTTATGAATTTGTAGCTTTAAATTAATCTTTGATAAAGTAAACATTTATGAGAAAAAATCTACTTCTATTGTTAGCTCCTTTCTATAATAAATCGAATGCAAATTAATAGTCCTTTGGGCAGAAAACTTCGAAACTATTTATTTTATCATGTTTTCATCCAAAAAGATAAAACAAATTCAGGTTTCTATGAGAAACAACTCATTATAAGTTACTTTTTTTCTGAATTATTTTATTTTTCTAAATTATCTTATTTAATGGCTATTTATACTTATCACAATGTTGAAGAATATCTTTAATGACAACACAACCGTTTGTGTGAACACTTCATTTCTGCACACTTTTCTTAAAGTAGATAATGAATCATTTTTTTCATTGAAGAAGGAGCGTATTCATTAGTTTGGGTTTAGAAAAATGCTTTGGAAATGTTCAGTCATAATGAAGTCACATGAAATGCTACAAACATCATTAAGCTTTCAAAGATATGGGCTCATTTTGAAAATTAGAAATTATTTTTTATTGACGCTCTTTCATGCAATATAATTAACCTAAATAATATAGTTTTTAGAATTTCATGACATAATGAATAAGACATTAAGATAAAATTCAAAATTAGTAAGAAAAATGACCATTAAGTAAATGGTATACTTTTTCATTACGTAATTGTAAATAGCTTGATATCGTAATAAATAAAATTTTATTATTTATTCTGAAGATAGGGATTTCTGATCGAAAAAATGAAAATAATTAAATATAACTTAGGAGCAAAAAATTTGGAAGCTCACAAAATAAATCAGTTCAAAATGTATTAATATTTCCTCATAACCGGAAAATAAATATTTATTTATCAATATGAAATATTTCGTTCTAACATTGTATACTGGTTATTATTATTAGCTAATTTACTCTGAACTTCGTGCTTTTTTATTGAAAACTTTTTCTAAAATTTTAAAGATTTTCAGGATTTTTATTGTCAAAGGCTAACAGATTAAAGATTTACATGCAAAAATATTCCTTTATTGATTTTATTACGCAATTAAATAAAACATTTTGCATCGAATTTCATTAAATTTGTTTAATATCCATTGATTCTAATCAAATTTTGGAAAAATATGTCTATTTGGCTTTTGGATAAATAAATACTACCACAAATTCTTTTAATTCTAATTATTTGTGTAAAATTAGTATTTAATTAGATGCCTTTAGGAAGATTCGAATTCAGTATAATTAATGTATTTATATTTAACTAAAAATCTTTCTTTTTAACTTTACAATTCATATAATTTTTTTTAATACTTAAATCCAAAAATTTAAAATTACATTATCGTCATGATTACGAAGCATTGCTAATTTCATAAGGAAATATTATTGAATAAAACTATGTAATTGTAAAACTTAAAGATAATTAAATCATCAATAAATATTAAAACATAATTTGATGTTTAGACAATATTTAGTTAATTCGCTTTGTCTAAAGATTTCCGATAGATTCTCTTCTTCTTTAGGGCTAATTACAGAATAGAAATGGGCTGTCTCTCATTATTTAAAAATTTTTATTCTTAATAATAAGAGAATATTAAGTAACTGTAACAATACAATTATATTTTTTCTAATGCTAAGCTTGATATTAAGCAGCTTCTAAAGAATTTTATAGTTACACCTCACATAAAAGTAACAAAAATTATCTAATATTCCAAAAATAATTTCTGTGTTGGACTTTTAAATCAAGAATTAATAAATTGTCAAAATTTCTAGCTAACCAATTTAAATTATATTATCGTTAAAAATCTAAGCAATCGATAAGAGTTTAAGAATTAAAATCAAAATATGGCATTTCCGTTCTTAATTATCAGTCTAAAATTTCATAAAGTTCCTATCAGATTTAGAACAATCACTAGTGGGTCTAATATTTACATTTATTTATTCAAGTAGTTGGAATACCACGAGTACTTAATTTTTCCTCCTTTCTGGCTAACTTATTCTTCACTATCATGAAACAAATTATGTTATTGAGAGGAATCATGATTATGGTTTTAAAATTGCTTCATAATCATGATAAAAATAGTAATTTAATATTTTTTTGGATTTTAGTATTAAAAAAAAGAAAATATCTGTTTTGTTGACATATACAATAAATATAAAAAATTTAAGCTTATAATAAGTCAACTAATTAAATAGAATCCAAATAAATAAAATATATAATTGCAATTTTTAATCAAATAAATGTAATAAAAAAATTTGGACATTATTTATTTATAGAAAATAAAATAATTCGACATACTTTTGCGAAATCTGATTAAAATCGATGTATATCCAAAGGTATCTAAATACTATACAAAATGTTTCAGTTAATTGTGTATTGAAATTAATAAATTAGTATATTTACATAAAAATTGCGTAATTATCTAGATTGATATTTTTGCCTTGTACAAATCCAATTCGGAAAAATCTGCGGTTTAAAGTTTTATAACTTACTAACAACCTCTTCCTACATAATTTAATAAATGCTAATTAATTCTATAAATGTTATCCAAAATTTGATATTTTATTCATTCCAAACTTTTAATGATCCAATATAATATATTATTACCTCGCGTATATCCAGTTTTCTGGTCAATCCAAGATAACAGACAAATCAAATGCGTTTTTTTACTTCAGTATGAACACGATTTAAAAATATATAGCACTACTGTCTATTTACCTTCTAATTTCATGTTTTGAAATCTGGCAACTTGGTTAGGAAAATATTTCTAAATAATTTTTGTACTAGACATTCGTGTACGATGTTCGATATTCTTGTACATTTCTATTTGTATTTTGTTTTGTGTTTTTTTAACTTTAGTGATTTTTACTAGATAAAACTTTACTTTAGAATCAATTTCTTTTTTATTCCCATTCTGCTCCTCCCACTAAAATCTTGATGTAGTTCACTTTGGCTATAATAATACAATATTAGGAATTATTATTTTTGCAGAAATAATCGTTTGAGCTGAAGATGAAATTATGTCATTTTATTATTAATTCTGCTTTTGGTTTTCATAATTTGATAAATAGCTTAGTTTCGTAATTTGGTTGATATTCTCTAATTTTAGTTAATTCTTACCTTTTTTTTTTCTTAAATTTTTGATCTTTTCACTATTTTTATCTTTAATTTTTTATTTTTGAAATTTTCTTTTATATATATNTAAAATAGAGCGGAAACATGGAAGATTAAAACAATAAAGATTAATGAAAATAAAATAAAAAAAATTATTAAGATGAAATATTTTTAAAATATTTAAAAAAAATCTTTTTAAAAGAATATTTTTGAAAATATTTTATTTTATTAATTTTTGTCCTTTGCATTAATTTTTTCTTATATTATTTTCCATGTTTTCTCTCAGTTTTTAACTTATTTTTTCTATACACTTCCATATACTTACTGCTTATGAGAAGTAAATAAAACTTATCATTTTTTGTATATTTCTTCATTTTTCTCTCTTTTCTCTTTAATAATATATATATAGCACAATAAATACAAAAATTTTAATCTGCTAGTACTTTATTCCATTATCGATCGAGGCAAATATATTTTTATGCAGAGAATGAAGTCTAAGAAATATGTCTAGATTTGTAAAGATGAAAGAAATTCCGTTGGTAGCAAAAGGCTTCTTATATCTTTAACGAGTCTCGGTTGCACACCGAACTACACACTGGAGGAAAATTCAAGTAATCTTTGGTAAAATGAGCAGACATTTACTGTACGTTAACAAAATAAATGGTATATCTTATTTCTTACAATAGAGAATTAGTTTAGGGTATTTATCGTTCGGAAACCTTCTCCAATTTAACTTTTAGTAATTCCATTTAAGTCCTTTTACCGAGATACCGTTCATGCTTTTTTTGCAGCAAAAAAAGTATCCACTATTTATGATTGCATAAAATATGAAAAAAAGGTAGTATGTATTTGGAACCATAAATAGGTTGTAGAGAAGTTTGGAGTAGTGACTTAAATGCTTTTGAAATTATGCAGAGAAATTAAAATCTTTAAATATTTCATAACGAACTATGTCTACAAATTGCTTATTATCAGTTTTTTTACATTATATTCAAACAACTACAGTATATTTTTGCTTATAATATTTCAATAAAGATGTATGCAATATCTTCTGATGAAAATATTTAAAAACAAATATACTATACAAACTTTTAATTGTATACCGTAACACGTCAATTTTACATAAGAAACAAAAATACGGTTTAATATTTTTTATTAAATCGTATTCCTATTTTAGAAACACCACAAGAATTTGATGTAAAATATTGATAGCAAAATGAAAAGCTGTTGAGATTTATTATTTTTTTATTTTTATATTTCACAAAATGAAATCCTACTTTTTTTTTGCAGTAATTTTAGAAGGGGTAAAAGCAATAACTTTCAAATAAGTCTATTTTTCAAACAAAACAATTTTCTATATAAACTAATAGCATCGTAAGCCTTTGGAAGGAAATGAATTTAAAATCTAATTCTGTTTTGATATGGGATATTGATTGAATGAAAGCAAGGATTTGTTAAAATTTATATTAAAGTGTTTCGTTTCATATATATTGTACGATGGAAATGTTTTTTATACTGTAATTGCAGTAGGCGTAGAAACATTACATGTAGTAAAAAATATTTAAAAAAAGTGAACTATTCTATCTAAGCTAACAGTATGATGAACGGATTGAAAATGGGAATCTTTATTAAAATATTTGTTTCTTCGCTAAATCAAGAAGACACAGAAATATTTAAGTTTTTTTAAACTAGTAGAATACCCGTTCTTCCTACGGGTTGAAAAAGTAAATCATTGGTAAATCGGTATTGGCCAGCACTTCGAAATAATGTACAAAACTAAAAGACAAATATTCTCAGATTTTTTAAATTTTTTAATTATTTGTTGCCTTTCAGCTTCTTTATGTTATTAGATTAAGGAAAACACGTTTTCCAGGAATACACTGAAAATAAGTTGATTGACAAAGTTTCAGTTTATTTTTATTTCTCTTTATTGACTTTCTTTTGCAATATTTGCACCATTTATGCTTGTTTATGTTTATTTATTTTAATTTAAATTAATCTGTAGCTTTAGAATAACGAAAAATAGTGTTTCAACATTTTAAATTCCTTTCCTTTTGATTTCGAATTATTTTTCATCTGTGAACCATCTTAAATAGGTTGAGTAACGCTTTAGTTTTCAATGCGACAGTGAAAGTTAATTTTGCATTAATATTTTTTAATAAAAAAGCACTAAAATAAAAAGTAAAAATTTACAAAACTCAAAGAAAATTTTATCTTGGTGTTAGACAACACCTATATTCTATTTTCAACTAAAAGTTAAACAAAAAAGTTTGAAAAAAATAAAAGAATTAGAAGCGACTGAAAAAAATTGCAATAGCAGAATCATCTGTTATTATAATCTTTAAAAAAAATTATATTCTATAAAGTCAGCGAAGTAATGCTAAAGGGAAATGTTGCACAAGTTAACTGAGGGTTCTTATTAATTGCAAAACATTTTTAAAGTTTTTGAATGTTTTTAATTCCTACATTAATCAACGAAATTACTCAAAGATAAACGGAATTTTAATACGAAGTAAATCATGAAATTGTTATAAGAAGTATCTATAACAGAATTGCTCATTTTTAGTTTGCCAATATCAGTATAAAAGCATCTCTTAAAAGTTAGAAGGAAAATAAATTCGTCAGGATAGCTTTTAGTTAAAATGATATCTTATTGAGTCATCCATATCAGAACACTTTAAGTTTCGACTGACAATTTACTCAATTGAAGTAGGAAGCTATAAAACCGTTATTAATCGCACCACTTTTTTAACGTTTTTGAATGTTTATAATTCCTACATTAATAAAGGAAATTACTCAAAGATAAAGGAAATTTTAATGCGCATTAAATCATTAAATTTTTATAAGAAGTATCTACACCAGATTTGCTTATTTTTAGTTTGCCAATATTAGTATAGAAGTATCTCTTAAAAGTTAGAAAGAAAATAAATTCGTCTGGAGAGCTCTTAGTTAAAATGATATCTTATTGAGTCATCCATATCAGAACACTTTAAGTTTCGACTGACAATTTACTCAATTGAAATAGGAAGCTATAAAACCGTTACTAAGCGCACCACTTTTTTAAAGTTTTTGAATGTTCATAATTCCTACATTAATAAATGAAATTACTCAAAGATAAAAGAAATTTTAATGCGTATTAAATCATTAAATTTTTATAAGAAGTATCTATACCAGATTTGCTTATTTTTAGTTTGCCAATATCAGTATAAAAGTATCTCTTAAAAGTTAGAAAGAAAATAAATTCTTCTGGATAGCTTTTAGTTATAATGATATCTTATTGAGTCATCCATATTAGAACACTTTAAGTTTCGGCTGACAATTTAATCAATTGAAATAGGAAGCTATAAAAACGCCCCTATCTGATTTTACTTGGAAATCACTTCGATAATTTTTTTTATTTCCTTTTTATTTCTTTTTATACAGTAAGGAATCATTTTTATAAATGAGGTTTTGTGCACTTACCGCTAAAGACTTCATTTTCTACATTTTCATCACTAGAATCGTGATTACCGCTTCATGTTGAAAAGAGTGAATTTAAACTCAAGACATCGTAGTGAAAAATTTGCAAGCTCACTCAAAAAATATCTTTTTTTTTTGAAGAAAAGAAGAGAGTAATCTTAATTATTTTCTTAATTACTGCTTTGGAAACCTAACTTTCGTTTAAAAGTCTTCTAAAGTTTAGAAATGTAGGAACTATTCACTCTAGAAACTATAAAATATTTTAAATCTCCTTTAATTGCCAAATTGTTTCCTTTATATTAAATATTATTACTTTTTTTCCTCTTTGTTAAAGATGTAATTCTAAACTATCTTAAAAATATCACACATAGAAATATTCTGAAAATATTGTACACATTTGCAGAACAACTTGCGCATTATAACAAAATAATTCAAATAATGTTTGTTTATTTGCTGCTTTTTAAGATTTTCTTTGGTATTAAGTTTTAGCTCATAATTAAAAGTTAAAAACTAGCTTAAATATTTATTCATTAAAGAAAAATAATACATTTTATTAAAGCCCTAAAATTTCAAAACACTTTTTTTTGTTATATAAATCAATTTACGTATAATAGCTCTGTTGAATATAATATGCGATAAATATTTGAATTTATCCCTCCAATTTGAATTTCAATGAATTATTTTTATTATAAAATTAGAAAATATAATTTTAATGGAATAGGTTTCGAAATATAAAACTTTTAAAGGAATACGGAAGTTTTAGTGACTAAGTATATTATTTTAAATGTTACTATTACTCAATCTATATTACTTTGAGAACTAAGAAACTAATTCATTTATCCTGATGTTAAACATTCCATATATTTATCATTATCCTAGACATTAAAAATTTTACTTTACTTAACTCTTAAAAATTAGATTTCACATATTTAAAAAATTTGAAATTATCGAAAGGAGAAGTATGTTTTGATTGTCAAATTGAGAAAAAAGTACGGTAAAAAAATGATAAATTTTACCACTTATGGGAACAAAAAACTCGGCAATTATCACCGAAACACCTTGCTAATAGTTTTGGTAAAATTAACAGTAAAATATGGTCTTATAATTTAAAAATTAGGTAATTTGGTAAATGTGGTAAAATTTGGTAATTTTATCATGATACTTTAGAGCATAGACTAAAAACTTTTTATTCGCTTCATTTTACTTTTCAGTGTCTTATTCTTTATTAAATGTGTAGTAATATGAATTATAATTTTGAAAAGCAGAATTTCTAGTGAACCGTTACCGTTGAAACGCAAATAGTCATATTCATAGTTAACCGTACAATTTGAATTTATGAACCAGAATTTTTTTTTAAAACCATCTTTGAGCAGACGACTGAATTTCGAGTTCATGATTACCAATGTTTAACTCTGTAGCTTTGTAATTTTAAACCCAATCCAACAGACAAAGGAATTCCAGGATCAAGTATTGAGAAAAAGTTGCCTTTGAGGAGGACTTTTTACTGGCCTACCCGCATCAAAATCCTGCACCAATGATGCCTAATGATGCCGATGATGCCTAAATTGCGTTACACTGAGAGGGAAGCCACCCACATTCAGCCTTACGGCATCTTGCCGTAAGGCTGTCATGGGATTCTAACCCGTGTTCCACTGAGGATATTTTAGGTTTGTTCTATTGCCAATGCAAGAGAGTTGCGCCATCAGAATTGATTTGAACCAGCGCCACCTCATAGGGAGGCTAGAGCACTTTCCCATGAGCCATCATCGGTCATTAACCAGAATTCCATCTCTCTCTCTCTCTGTATATATATATCTTGTCCCTCTTTTAATACGTTTCGAAATTTATCAACAACAAAAATCTTTCCTTAATGAAAAATCTTTTCTTTTAAAATTAAAATTGCTTCAACAATAACATACAACACAAAATGTGTAAACATATATTTGTTTTTATGCTGTAAAAAGGAATACTTCAAAAGGTTTGAAGAAATATCTTGCTTAAGTAGCCATTATAGATAGTTTTAGTTTTTCAAAAATAGTCAAAAGGCCATAATCTTTGACATAAAGATAGTTACATAATTTATTGTTATTAGTTTGCGTTTCATAAATGATAACAACTCAAACAAATACAGAAATATTTATAATTTTTT
Organism: Parasteatoda tepidariorum; assembly: GCF_043381705.1. NCBI lineage: Eukaryota > Metazoa > Arthropoda > Arachnida > Araneae > Theridiidae > Parasteatoda > Parasteatoda tepidariorum. The sequence continues at coordinate 36,755,397 of NC_092204.1, forward strand.
TTTAACATGGTATAATTTTTTCTACTTTGAAACTTTTTATTGTTTTGATTTGAACGATGTAATTAAGGAAAGGGGTTTGCAATTTATATTTAAGTCACTTTAATAGCCCCATTGAAAAGATAACAAAGTACAATTAACTTTAAATTTTTTTCAGCTTTAAAGAAAAAAAGAGCTTGAATTAAAATTCATTAACTGTATATCTCAGATAGGATTTAAATCACCAGTTTAAGGAAGGGTTCAGGTTTGTCGCTACAAATATTCTCACATTGTTGCATTTGACTGACAAAAAGCATCATCTGTAAATATGTTAAGTTAAGAATATAAATCAATTTATCACAAAAAATCCTACTTATTTTTAAAAATATTTTCTGATATTTCTTAATTTTTAACATAAATTCTAATTCTTTTCGAAAATGTTTCAATATTTTAGAAATATAACATTTTTGAAATATATTTTGATTGATTTGAAATATTTCTAATTTATTTCAAAACTATTTAAACTTGATAAATATTTGTGGAGTAATGGATATCAAAAATATATCAAATATAAATATATCAAAAATATACCAAATTATTTTGAAAAAGCGGGCGATAATTGTAATTATAAATAAGTAAACTATAGACCAATACGGTCAATTTCAGGGAAATACAACTAAAAGAGAACACATAAGTGAACATATAAAGTATCTTTATATTTGTATATAAATGATTCTTATGCTCATGTTTTTCGAAATTTGATATTAAATTTCGATTTTTTTTTCAAAATAAGCTATAAATTTCTCTGAAACTAAACCAAATTTTGAAACTAAGATTTTATGCAAAATATTTTACTATATTTATTGTTTTAATTAAACAATGTTTGAAATATTAAATATGTTTGAAAAATTTTAAATGGACTATGGAAGTATAAGCTCAAATACGGAAAAATAGTTATTGAAATACGTTGAAACGTGTTTATCTAAGACGTAATTGCGAATATTTACTTCAGTGCCTTTGCTCAATAATTACGGTTAACTTGCAATTTTGTTTAGTGGAAGCGGATCAAATTAACAGGCCTCATAATTGTATGCTAATTTTTTTATTCCCTTGAAACTGGAAATTTTTTTAAAAAATAATATTAAGGGTCTCAAGCATTCGACTGCTCTCCTGCCTAAATTATTCTAGCTTAAGGCAACGCTTCTCCCATATTTTGAGAGACAAGAATCAAAACCCGGTAAAAAATTGCAGTTCCGAGAAATTAGATTTCGTGTCTAGATTTGTAACCAGAAACATCGTATGCACAAATTATTTTGCATATTTAAAGTTGGGTCCCCGAAACTCGAAGAATAGTTCTTAGTACTTAAAAATGCAATCATTTGATGAAAAGTTATCGATAGTGTNGCTAAAAATAGACTTTACAGTAAAATGGAATAAATATATATATATATATATATTACTACAAATGTCATTATAGTTCGGTAATTTTGTCAGAATTTCTTTTTTTCGCGCACAGTTAGTCAGCGAAGTTTAAATTTGGACTCCTCATAGCTCTGTTGAACAAATCTGTTACACATATAAAAGTAAGTAGTGATCCATATACGGTCTATCTGTAATAAAGCTTCTCAGTATAATGATATTTTTAACAACAAGTAGAGTTATAGTTAATTGTGGTGCAAAATTTTCTAAGCGGTTTCTTAATAGTTTTTTCTTTGTTATGGATAGTGAAAAATTCGAGAACTTAAAATAATTTTGTCAGTAACAATACAGCGTGCGAACAAAGCAGAATCCCTTTATTTCCAAACTCTCAAGAACATTACCATGAGAGACAATAAGAATTTCTATCGTGTTCAACTCCTCCCATGAGCTTCATTCAAAGTCTTTGCAGCCAAAATTTCAATAAACTTTCAGAGATTTGAAAACATTTGATACGGAGGAATCATCTACAATCCTTAATAAAAATACAAATATTTTATTCTGAAGGCGATACCTTTCAGTCAATATAGAGTGACGATAAAATATTTCGCTTCTCCGGAATTTGATCCCATAAAGAACCGTAGCAGTCAAGATAAATATTTTTACTCACTTCAAAAGCCTGTTTTCAGAGTTTTATTCGGTAGGCTGTTTCATAATACAAAAGTTGTGATTTCTTCCGTGCGGCGTAGCCGAGAATAGAAAGTAAATATTCTCTCCGAATATTAAAGTATTTTAAAATATTTGACTTTTATTTTAGAATAATTGACTTTGTTTTAAATAGAAGGGTTCATTTGAATATGAAAAATAATCAAAGTTTAACTTTCTGGATGCTATAAATTTTTAGAATTGAAATACTAATTTAAATATATGAACTACTGAAAGAGATTTAAAAGATATTATATAATGTTATAATTAATATATAGGTCATGTAAATATTGTTTGCTTGTATATACTAATATGATACTTATATAACATGCACTATTATTAATTAAATAAAATTTCAAGTTTGAAAGGGAATACATCTATTGATATGTTTTTGATAGTGAAACAACAATGAATAGATAGTGTAGATAGATACATTTTTATTCAAATTTCACTCATTCGAGAATAAAAGTTTTCATAAAAAATAAATTAATATTTCTTTTATATGTATATTAATACGCATATGGATTAAATGGACATTGAAACTCTTGCAGAATAGCGAAACTGGAATTTGTTACCAATCCCAAATAGTAATATATAACTTAGCAAATGATGTTTTAGTTTTTCGATTTGGTAAACTAGTTTTTGATATTGAAATACTTATCGATTGTTTGATATAATTTTAATTTGTTTTTTTTTTAAAACTTTAAACTGTATTTATATTCAAAATTTAAGTTGAATCAATTTGAAGAGGAGTAAATTATAAAGCAAAACAATTTACTACCTACTTCTTTAACAACTCTATTCAAACAGCAAATGTTCAGACTGTTTAAATGTGGCAAACTTCCATAATGCACCCGTAAAAAATTGTAGGTACGTGAGTAACTAACTGTATATTGCATCCGACTCTTATACAATAAAGGAAAAATTCCTCATTTTCTATAAAAATTAAAATCAATCGTATGTATTAGACTTATTTGCCTATATTTAAAAAACTCTTAAATAAAACCCAAAAAATTAAAGTCTATTTAGACAAATTTAGTTTACGATTTAAAAGTTATAATTGAATTTAAACGTATTTTTTTTGGAGAAAAATTGCTTTCAAATGTATATATTCTATCTAAAAAATTAAGGTAAATCAAATTACAGTAAAAAGTACCGGCACTCAGGGTTCCGGTACTTTTTGCCGTAAAATATATTTTTACTTGGACATGTTAGAGAACATGTTCAGGTAAATTAGAAATTCAGGTAAAGTCTGATATTCTATAATTTCAACAGTAGTTATAACCGTAAAATGACCAAATCACTCTAATTAAATAAATGCTACTGTGAAAATCGTGGCATAGTATTTTGTGCTAAAAATAGACTTTACAGTAAAATGGATTTTACAGTAAAATTGCTTTTATGGTAAAATGGATTTTACAGTAAAATGGATTTTGCAGAAAAATGGATTTTGCAGTAAAATGGATTTTACCCAAAGAGCAGGTACCTTATTCCGTAATTTGATCCAGAAATTTGTCCTTTTCTGTCCTTCAGACTGAAGTATAAAGCATTTGTCATGGTTTTCCATCATGCCCTAAAAGCTGTCAACAGTCTCGTCTTTTTCAAATATACTTTTTAAAAGTTTCAATGACTTATTGATAGTTTTTCTTTTTCTTCTCTCTCTGAGAGTTCTAATCAGGTGCTTGTTTTATTTAAACTTTTTCAGACAGTTTTGCACATGCCCAATCTAATGCTACTAATTTCATGTTCAACTACTGCTTTAATTTCACTTAAAAACTAAAGTCACCGTCAGTTAACCTTCACTAAAAAAGTTTCGAATTTCATATATTATGGTATTTTGTCAACGCTGGCTCAATAAAGTCAAATCAAAGTTGAGATTTTATCGTAAAATCTTCTCACTTTTTAAATCTATTAAAGGTATTTGCTTATAAAACAAACGACTTTTTTCTTTTTAGTTTTAGTTTTATGATCAGGTTTTTGCTTCTTGTAGAAAGACGTATTTTACGTTTGTATTGAACATAATTTAGTGAAGTTTTGGGGGAAGTAAGATGTTTTAGTTCTACCAAAGATATTTTGAGTAGAAAAAAAACATCTGGATCTTATTCAAACTGTTTAGAACATCTTCATCAGATCTCTGTAAAGTTGGGTTGCATTTTTGTTCGAATTCGAGCATTACATTGATTTTTAACATTTATAAACAGTTATTACAATAAAAATGTTCTAAATTATACTTTGAAATTATTTTTTAAAAAATCTGTTTCTCAAAAGCAATTATTCCAACAGAAAATAATATCCAAAGATGACGACGCGAGTCACATGCATTATTTTTGCATTATAATAATAAACTAATTAGCAAAGCGTTGATATTACCAACATAACTTTAATGGGAGATACATTGTTAATTCGATCTTAATATTCCTTTAAGTTCTTAAACTTTTACGAGATAAAAGACTCATTACGATTTCCTTAGAAAAATTGTAAACTCGTAGCCTGGTTGGAGAAGTCATCAAGTGTCAAGGTAGGATGTGCGAAAATCTCTTGGGAAATTATAGGTAAATAAAGCGAAACGTTTACATTCGTATCAGCACATACTATTATGCAAAATCTGATAATTATGTAAAATGCTATTAATTAAACCATCAAAACATTTATAGAGTATATGTAAATCAAAAATATATATGACTTAATAGCTTAGCAAATCAAATAACATGTTTTAAAGAACTTTGAATATCAGTTCTATTCTTAATATAACGACTATATCATCATTATTTCTCTACAGTTATATGCTGGGGCCATACATTTAAGTTTCTTTAAATTATTCATAAGCCTGAGCCTATTTTCAAGAATAAACATAAAGTTTAGTTTAATAAAAGAATTAGATTAAGATATTATAATCAATTCCGTATATAAATCTTTTAGCATAGACGTCATGAATACCAAAGTGTAATTTTCTAAATTAAATGCTCTACAATGAAAGTGTGGTTTTTTGAGGGTGGTAACAACATATGAGACAAATATTTACAAAAATGATTTTTAACTAAAAATTTCCAATTATTGATTCACAGTCTTAAGATGCCAAAAGTAATATGCAAATATAAAATATGAATGAAAATTAAATACAGGAAAGAAGAAAATAGTTAGTTTCCAAGTTGTTTAATTGTAGAGTTATAATAAAAGGGAATCTGTTTTGATTGCTTGAGTGTTTACAGCATTTGGATCTTGATTAAATGCTAAAAAGGGATTTCATACAACGACTGAAAGCAAATAAAATAGGATAGCCTTAAAGAGATCCAAGAGCCAATTTTTGCATCAGGTTTGCGACTTTGGCAAGGCGCCTAGTTTTTTTTATTGTAGAGTATCAATTAGAACAAATGTATTTGGAGTGTAGTTATTTTATTGTAGTGCTGCAATCAGACTTCAGGCGACGACTGATAGTAGATCAAAGAGATGCTTAACAAAAAGAGCCAACAGAATGGTTTTGCAGCTTTGACAAAAAATGTAGTTATTTTATTGTAGAGTTGCAATCAGGGCAAGGAAGGCCTGACAAAATTGTTTTAAATATTTAGATTTCAAAAGACGATAGGGCCTAGTTTAAAAAGATAAGCATCAAAAAAGGACAACAGGCGAGGTTTGTAGTTATGACAAAAAAGTGTCGTTGTTTTATTGTAGAGTAGCAATTAGTTTTTAGACGGTGACTGAAATTAAATCAAAGGGAGATGTATTAAAAAGACAACAACCGGGTTTTGTTCAAAAGTGCTGTTATTGTATCCGAGCCAAAAGTGCTGCTATTTTATTATAAATGTTACCGGCAAATTTGAAATGCCGGCATCACATATAATGCCGGATGCTATTTAGGCAAAGTATGAAATAAACGTCCTGATGAAGTTATTATTTAAATGATGCGCATGTTACTGTGACTGACCGAAATCGTTGGTTGTTGACTTTCACCGGTGAATGTTGATAATCACATAGTCGCTTTGGTGAATGTCCGAAATATTTATTACATCCGATTTGATATTAATTTATTCGTGGATATAATTACATTTATTCGACATTTTAATAGATATTTCGATAATTTATTAGATATTTCGATAGATTAGAAGAAACATCAGTGTTTGGAGTATCGGGCAAATGTATACCGGGCAGTGGCACTTGACTTTATAAAGAACATCAGTGTAGGGTATACCGGGCAATGGCACTTAACTAGACCTAGTATGACTAGACCTTTGGTAAATTTCCGAAATATATACTAGGTCTAGTTAAGTGCCATTGCCCGGTATATATTTGCCCGATACTCCAAATACTGATGTTTCTTCTGATCTATCGTCAGTAAGTATTAAAATATCGAATAAATGTAATTATATCCGCGAATAACTTAATATCGAATCGGATGTAATAAATATTTCGGTCATTCACCAAAGCGACTATGTGATTGTCAACTTTCACCGGTGAAAGTCAACAACCAACGATTTCGGTCATTCACAGTAACAAGCACATCATTTACATAATAACCTCATCAGGACGTTTATTTCATACTTTGCCTAAATAGCATCCGGCATTATATATGATGCCGGATTTCATTCTTTGCCGGTAACATAGAGTTAAAATTAGGGCAAGCGTGTTTGGAGCGTTCCAGACATTTAAGACGACTGGAAGTATATCAATGAGATGCGAATCAGAAAGTGCTGCTCTGAAGTGTTGCGCATCAGAAAGTTTACAGTTTTGACAAAAAGTGTCTTTGTTTTGTTGGAGAGACAGAGTAAGCGTGTCTATGGAGTTCTAAACATTTAAACTTCAGAAGACTACAGGAAGTTGATGAACTATTTCGCCCCAAAAGGAGCTAACAGACGGGTTTTGAAGTTTGGACAAAAAGAGCTATTGTTTGTAAAGTTGCAATCAGGAAGCGTCTAGAGTAATCTCAACTTCTCAATTTTGATCAATATAAAATAATAATGTTCAAAACAGACTTTAGGCTATGACAGAAAGTAGCTTAAAGAGAAATGCATCAAAGAGAGCTAAGATCTTCATTGCTATAAAAAAATACAAAACAAAGTTCCCCACTAGTGTATTTGTCACATATCCATAAGTCTAAAGGTAGCTTTTAGTGCTATAATAAAACAATATTAACACCAAATATCTTAAGCTGAAATTTTACCAGTATATATGTCGTTATTATTCTGCAGTTTTAGCAAGACATGTAATAGCAATTTTCCATTTAAATGTTTGATTTGGGTTAGTAAAAAAGAGCAAAATATGAAAATTTAAGAAAGTACATAAAAGTAAATATTTAGCATTCTATAAATATGAATATAATTTTTTTAAAAACACTTTTAAATGAAAAAAGGGAAACAGTTTTATAATTTTTTTAAATAATTAACTTAATATTTCATCTTGTGGGTCTAATATTTCGTTGTGAATCATTATCTGAAAATAAATAACTAAACCCTTAAGTCAGGATAATTAGACCGTAATGTTAAAATATTTATAAGAATTTTCCTTTTGCTTTAAACATTTTGCCCCCGATGACTATCAATCGACAATAATGCATGTGATATTTTTATTCATTTTTTTGAAAATACTCCTCGGCTGAAAATATGCTTTGCTTTTGAAAGCACTTTTACCAAACCATTTATTTTCTAAATAAAATACTTTCGAATAATTTATTGGTTGGTTTCGTATCCTTTGTAACAAAAAATTTTACGAAGCAAATGCTTGCTCTTCAATTAAATGAAAGAAGTTAATCCTCGGAAAAAAATCTGTCTCACCTGCTCTTAATATTTTATGTTGAATTTTTTTTCTCGAAATCAAAAGAACGCACAACTCTATCTATCCAATTTGCTCCGTTGACTTAGAGAAAAACCATCAGTAATTTTGGCGATGAAAAGAAGGCGTTTATGAGCGCTAAGAGTGTGAATTCTTCCATATGGTGCCAATCTTGACTGTGCTGGTCTCTTTTCATCTTAAGAATGCATGAAATAAATTCTTAAGAATGTTTTCGCGGAAGGAAGATCCTTTGTCATCACGTTATTTCTGATCATAAGAATTGTTTGTTTAAAAACATGATTAATTTAGGGCATTTATCAAGTATTTTGTGTCATTGAAGTATAAAAAGTTCGTTAGAGGAAATTCATTTGTATAGTAATTGGAAGCATTCATAATTTTTAATGTGAACTTAATGAGATCATTTTTATTTTTGAAAATTGATGCATGTAATTAAGTTCTTTTATTAAAGTATTTTAAATTCAGTATTTCTAAGAAATAAACATTTAGAAGCAGTTAAAATAGTCTTAGGAAATAATTACGTGTTATTTTAAGGGGGAAGTGAACTGTGAAATAGGGTTATTGAAAGCTTATGCAAATTCATCAGCACAAGTAAATATTTTGAAGCTCAAAATTCCTTTGCATCTTTTTTTTAAAAAAAAAATCATTATACATAGTTTGCAGTAAAATAAATAGGAAGCAAACAATTTTTCCGCACAAATCAACATCTTATTAGCTATCTGTTTCAATTTTTGAGTTATCGGAAAATATTCAAGCTTATTAAAAATCTGTATGCAGTGATTAATACAATAATTATAACTTTTATGGATTAAATTTTTTATTATATTCTCTTATTTAATTTAATATTACATTATTTAATATAATAATAAATTAAAAATACTTTTTCAAGCTATGTGATACTAAACTGTATAAAATAACATAATAAAAATTTCATAACATAAATAAACTTAAAAAGAAATGAAAAATATCAAATGAACTATATCATATAACTTAAGAAAAAACGTATAAGAAATTACTTTCCTGAAATATAAAAATAATGATAACTCTTCCAAAAGAGGGCTGTTACTTGATAATATCCTTAAACTGCAACAATAGCTTGGTTACATTATTGTATTTAAAGTGTTTAGGATAAGTAATTTAGTATATTAAAAACTTAACATACTTTTTTTTCAAGGGAAAGTAACGGTGCATAAAGTCGCAAGTCAGCAGGACTCACCGGGATACGTCCCAGTGCCCTGATGGGTGAGTCCATCTCTGCATAATTTATTAATAACACAGTGGTAATGATCGCAAGACACGGTTCCCAGTGGGTCACCGAGGTATTGCATTTCTGGCAGAGGTTAGTGAGAGGGCGTTTGACAACTTTGATAAGCTCGTTGAGGGACCGAGGGTGTGCTGCATTGGTCCTTGTTGAACTGTTCAACCGTAAATTGCTCGACTGCAACAAGTTAAAAGATATTTTTCCAAGGTGGTGGATAATTTAAGTATTTTGTTAACAATCCCACTACAAGTATTGAACGTTCTTTCAGCAATATAAAAGCTATGAAAACCTATTTAAGATCTAGAAAGACACAAGATAGTTTCTTAGCAATAATATCTATCGAAAATGAAACTACAGAGCAATTTATTTCGAAGAGTCCATAAAACTATTTGTGTTTGTTAAAGCACAAAAAATACACTCTATTATTCATGCTTATATATTTCTATGTCATAAAAATACTACTTTTAACAGATGCTTATATTAGAATACTTGAGGTGATATCCTCATAAATTAAACTGACGGCTTTCTATTTTTAACCTTGAAATCGTAAATTTTATTTATTTTCATCACGTGTTGATTAAATCAACGTTGAGGGTTGATTTAGATCTTATAATGTTTTGGTTGTAACATTGTAATTGAAAAGCTAAAAAGCAATTCTATACAAATGTTATGACTACACCACAGAGGGAATTCAAAGTGTTCTTTTTTAAAATAACTTTTCCAAAATTGAGTTAAGGGAGCAATTTCAAATTGTCTTCCAACACTGGATGGGTGCAACACTATGTTCAAACCGCGATTGACCAATCTAGGGCTGATCTCTCCAGAGATGAGTACAGGTTTGGACTTCAAAGTGATAGTAGGAGTTGTTTGATTTGGAGAGAGGCTGGAACCCGATATCATTCATGAAGCATCCGTAAAGGATATGTATACTGAGGAGACAGTGCCTGTGTGTGTGGTGGTATCTCTTTGGGTGAATGCGCAGACCTGCATGTCTTTTCACGTGGAACTGTGGATGCTCACGTGTATATAGATGACATCTTTTATGCTTATGTATAAAGGATGCCATCTATATACACGGCACACGGTGGTCACACACATCTATATACACTGATTGTCATGTTATGTATAAAGGATATTTATGTATTTTCTTTACATGTTTTATCGCACCATCCTTATGTTGGTGCAATAAGTGTTGATTTAGTGCTATAGGACGATAACGCAATGCTGCGCATCCATCGTGGATGATCATCTTTAACAGCAAACAATTCAGGGAGTGTCCAGCTGGATCCTCGGACTCCTACCAAACACGTTTGGGATGCTTTTGGAAAACGTGTAGTAGCTCTCAATCCTTAAATCAGGCTCTTGTCCACTTGCAACTGCTTCGCAAGGACAATGGTTTGCACTTCCAACAGAACTGGTAGACTGCATAATTGAAAGCATCACACATTACATGTTAGAGATGATCATACACTCTATACTGAAGGTACTCTTTCTATTCCAAACTGACTCATCAGATTTATTCTATTCGTACTAAGATTTCTGGAACATTTAAATTGTCGGGTTAATACTTTTTATGTTATTATTAACTGTTTTATAATGTGTTCTAGTTTCAGTATATTCTATGAGTAACTCTTTGAGTAATGGTCATCTTTGTGATTTTTCCATTATTTACGATAACCACTGTAAAAAATCCAACATTTATATTTTTAATAATCAGACTAAACATGTTCAGTAATAAAGTGGAAGAAAACACTTTATGTAATGTGTTTGTTGTCTCCAGAATTCAAAATGAATGTATGCAAACACAGTTTAAAAAATTCGAACCATTTCTAAAATTTTACATTCCTCAATAACGTGTCAACTTTTCTTTTAATCCAGACAATAGGATTTAGTGTTTCTTTCAATTGCAAAACTATTCTTCTTTCGTCCTTTTGTTTTCGGGATACCCATTTTGCATGTTGTTTCTTTTATTTCTCTCATTCCTTTTCCTGTGTCACTGGAGATGAAAACTGTGGTTTGAATATTGTATGAAGAGCGTCTCAGTTTTTCTTTATGTCACCAACAGTTTTTGTGAGTCTCTAGAATATAGTTTGCCTAAGTTTGAACACATCATTTTCTAGCAACCGGATCGAGCTCACATTTAAATTTAAAGTGTCTCGCTTGTACCCGAGAAGCATTTGCATGACAATTTCCCGGGTTTGCTTGGAACAAATGTTTCTATTCTCTTATAGTTTTGTTTTCTTGGATGCATTTATGTATTTGAAAACAAAAATATATAGCTGCTAAAAATAGAGCATCGCATCACTTGAATATCCGATTTATTTTAAGTATATTTTTAGCTTTGTCTTTTCCTCGAAAGCATAATACTTTACTAAATTTGTTTAATCATAAATAATCCGAAATGTTTTAGCTTAAAATAAATTTATAAAAAAATTTGTACAGGAAAATAACTTTTAATGACTCTGAAGAAAAAAAAACTTAGTTTTAAAGAAAAAAAAATATTTTTCTGATTTATTCAAATGAAATTGTTTTTAATATTAAATATTAATTTTTTCTATTGCAAGTGTAAGATTTAAAAGTTACTGAAGGTAAATTATGTTGGATATTTTTTAACTATCCCAAATTAGAAAAAAATACTTACTCATTTCTGAACACTATAAATTTAGTTTTCAAAAAAAGGAAAATATTTTCGAATTTTGTCAGAAAGTTCTTTAACACGGAATAAAAATTATGAAAATAAATACAGTTTCAAAAATACCTGTTCTAAGTTAAACCATATTATTTGTATCTTCAGCAATGCAATTTGTTGCATTTATAATAAATTCAATCATATTTTTTATTAAAGCTTTACCATAGTATAGTGTAATCCTTCAATGGATTACGATAACATGAACAAACGTATCACCAAATAATACAAATTATCAATATCTAAAGGCTCGACACGAAATTTTAAGTATGCAATTTTTTAATACTATGGGAAAAAACAAGAGATATTGTGTAAATTTTGCTTGTTAACTTTTGCAAAATTAGCCATTTTAAACCACTGGAGTGTTTAAGTTAACAGCATGAATTATTTACATCGCATTTTAAAAGGAGTGTGTAGTTTTTTCCTTAAACTTTGATTGATAAATCACATCCTGGTCCAAAGAAATAAAAATAAATACAAAATGTATTTATTACAGCTAAATATTAGAGTTCAGAACTTTGGAATCAAATTATTTTGTTATAATTTTGAATGTGGCAATAATATTTAAATGGAATTTCATTCAAATGCATTTTTATTTTATTTTAATGCAAAATATTTATTTTTATATTATTGTTATTGCGCAGCACGTATCTTTTTTATTTAGTTTCCATTCTATTTTTAATAAAATTTCTTATCTTCAAACATATACGATTTTTTGTGCTCATTAAGAAAAGACAATCGCAGAAATAAAACTAATATTTTGTGACAAAAGATATGTACTGCTATTGTGCATATAAATATATTTAAAAAAGGCCTTTTAATGACATTGCATTATTTGTTTATAACTTTTACAATTCTCTTCTATTATCATTAAGCTGAAAGAAAAGTAAATATTAAATTTGTACTGAAAAAAAAGGATAGTATCAGTTTCTGGAAATTTAAGATTAATGTTCTGCTTTTTTTTGTAAAAAAAAAATAGTCTTTCTTGCCGAACATGATTTCGATCTTTGTGTACTTTTTCATCACCAAATCTCGTTGTGTCACAGAGTTAAAGTCATTTATCTTTCTATATCGGCTGTAAAAGTTTTTATTTATTTTCATTTTTTTTATTTTTTTGTGAAATCGGTTTTGAAAGCAGTGTATTGTTATTTTTATTTCTAAACCTGATAGACCTACCATTACGTTTTTCGAATTCAAACAGCACTTTACGAAATAAAGTTTTGATGTTATGTTTGATTCGAAAAAATTTTGAAATAACACATATACAGTTGCTTTATACCTATAATAATTTTCAAATCTACCTGCAAGAGATTAATGGCGTTTCTTTCATAAAATTTCAAGATTGTAAGGAGCGTTCTTTTCAGAGATTAACTTCTAAGATATTTTCATTTTTTGTTTTTGATTTAGAGTGATACACAACACAAGATATATTTATTTACACGATTTGATATATTACAATTATAATTACTTATGTTATATTAATATATTGATACTCTTGAATATACTCTTACTGAATATACTATTGAATATTTTGATACTCTTGGTATATTTAAGCTTAGTTGGCAGCAGAAATATTAAAGTTATTTACATCTCTGTCACGAGATAAGATAGAAAAATCCCAGTCCTACTTTACATGCTTTACTACTTTTTCACGCGATTCTCAAGACATTACTTGAATATCGTATAGTAATATATTGCTCCGTCACTAAAAATTGGTATGACAATGTGTGGCACCAATACACTATTTAAGCTTAAAATTTCTACAGCCATTTTAGAAAGGGTTAAAAAGTAAATCTAAATAAGTACGTCGTAAATAAGTTTTTATTGCTTTAAAAATTCAAAATTATTCTCAGGAAATTCAACACTACTTAAATTTGAAGACAAACTAACAAAATGAATCTAAATAAATATTAGGTGGAACGGAAAGCAATGTCGTTTCGGCGCATTAAATATTCGTTAGTCCTAAGAGCCAATGAATTTTTTTCGATTCGTTTTCGATCCGGCAATGAAAGGTTGTTGTGAATGAGGGTGAATACATTATTTAGTAAAATTTAATTTTTTTTTCTTTATTTCCAATGAGCTGCACAATCGGTCTTGCCTATGAGCAGACCTAGTGCGTTCTCCAGAGGTGGTATTCACTCTTTCAGGACCACCACAATGGGTGAGATATCGTTGGTCATGTTGATTTGGACGTCTAGTTTCTGCCACACTAGATGGCAGCACCGAGACTCTATTTTGGATGCTAAAGTGCACTAGGAATTTAATTTTGTCGGAAATGCCAAGAGAAATAAGGCACTCCAGGAATCTTATACATGCCGCATGCAAAATAAAATCTTGATAACAAATATCAAATGCACCGAAACAACATTACTTTCCGGTCCACCTAATACTTAAAGTATAGCTATTTTTTTTAACACACTTTAAATTAGCACTTAAGGCAACCTAACAACATGAATAATAACTATAGTGTTGCCAACAGATACAGAAATACCCAAGTTTATAATGCCACATTAGGGAAATATATATACGTAGATTAAGACGTTCGATTTTCCTCCACACAAAAGTAATTAATGAAACTGGGAACCCGCCTTTTAAATGTTAAGTTAGAGTTTATAATAACAGCCTTAAGTATTTCCACTGAATTATAAGTCCTTTTTGGAGTGAAATTTACGGATATTTGTATACTTCCGAATACCAAAGTCAACCGGAAGACATTACCGTAATGTGAAGGAACTCTTTGGTCATTAAGAAGGAAAAGGACAACTTTTCAATCAAACGAAATTCATCAAATAATTAATGAATTTAAAAGTTTAATTTCGAGAAAAGATATTATTTTCATAATAAAACCTTCTCAGTGGTAATGATTTATACAAAAATACTTAATATGTTATATTTGCAACTTTCGTGAATTACAAGAGCGTTTTTTATAGTTTCAGTAATGGTTTTATTCACTACCTGAAATTTAGAATTGTCCATTTTTTTCCAGTTTTAAATTAAACTCCTCTTTAATATTTCTGTAAGGTTGCAAAAATGAAAACGTGAAAAAGTTTAAAGAGTAAACATTGGAAAAGTGTTTAAAATGATTTACAGCACAGAACCATAAATTATACAACATGAGTCACTCCTTAGATAATAAATTAATTTTTTAGCAAAAGACTGACTTTGCATAAAGAATCAATTAAAGTTTGTTGATGTATCCATTTCCAAAATCGAATAGGTAAACTGCTAAGAGATGTTTTAGTGTATTCCGAAACTAGTAAATACTGAGAAATGAAGAAGCTGGGTAAGACGAAAAAAAAATTCTATAAAAAACATTTCCATTATCGGTCGTGCCTCAAGGGAGTCAAAAGAAAAATGGAAAAAAAGTTATATATATATATATTATTCATAAGTAAACAGCATATTTCCCCATTTTCATGATATTTTCAGTTTTGCTGCTCTAGTATTGTCTTGAATAAAGGTTGGGTGGAAAATCTTACGGCAAGTTTTTCCTCCACTATTGGTAAATCGAAGTAAGTTTCATTTCGAATGTTTTTCACATGAATCCACTTGCCGAAACGTATTTTCTAGAGCGTTAAAATCTTACGACTTGAATGATTTTGGTGAGCCTGCCTTATGTGCATAAATATATACAGGCAGAAGAAATACTTAAGGGTAGGCTCTTTTTTTTATAGATTCCTAGAAAAAAGCATTATTGGCAGTTGAAACAGTTTGCTGCATGAAAATAGAGGGTTGAATGCAGATTTACTTTAAAATTTCTCTTTGGGTTATGTCTATTTATCATAAAGCGTAAAGGGAATAAAAATGATTCAAATTTTTTTAATATTCTTTGTTTAATGTTTCTTTTATCGTTATATGCGCAACTAAACTATTTTACAAGAAAAATTTCAAAAAAAACTTTTAAAGAAATTAATTGATTTTTATTTTGCTCTTTTCTACATAGTAAAAAGTAGTAAAAGTTCTATGTAGAATAATCCAGCCTACAACATACTTAGTTTTATTTGAAAAGGTGACGCACACATGAAAGTATGATGGTAAATATGGTAGTTGATGTAGGTACTTAATTGAAGAAGATGGAGAAAACAGGATGACAAACACGAGAAAAATTTATTTCCTTGCAGAACTCGAGGTGCAAAATAAAAAGAATAGTGTCATCCAGGAGACATTTCAAGTAAAATAATTTTTTTTTCATAATTTAAATAGGAGAAGGTCATGAAAGATAAATCCTCCAAGTCCTGTTTAATCAGAAGCCAAATAAAAAGAGTATTTAATCAACGCTTGTGGAGTATAGGAGAAATCTATAATAGGCGCGTTATCGAAAAAGGACACCGCCAAAAATAAGGCCAATTCTGCTAACCTCCCGATATATCATATTATTATTTAAATAATTTAGCTGAAGATTAAAGGCAAAATATTTCGTCCATTCCATTAACTAAACATAATAACATATATGCTAATGTTAATTGTGTTTAAGAAAAGGAAGGTTAAAAACAGATTTTGATTCTTAGTTATCATTGCATTGAATTATAATTAGTTATAGACTCTTATTAAAATAAAAAGTAAGCTCCTGCATTTTTTGAGAATATAAATGTTTTAAAATTGAATTAAAATTGATTGATTTATTTAAACTGGGATTAAGAATGATAAACTTATGGAAATAAAGAAAATTTTAAAGCTAGAAAGTATGAAATGTCCAAAAGGGCATCACAGACAGGTCATTGAAACAGAGAAACTAATAATAGTGAGGGACAATAAACTGTATCACATACCTAAAAGTAGTGAGTTCATGTTTAAAGTTCAATTTAGTACAATTAGCGCAATTTATTAAAAACATTAGGCTCATTATGCTATACTCGGAAAACGCTATTAATTATGGAATACACTATAAAAAAAGTATCAACGACTTTTGAGTCATTATCAGAATACGATCCCGAAAAAAAAACATTGTAAATCAAGCTCACTAAGTTCAGTGCATTTTATCATTGAGTCCAAATATTGTTGAACCTTGTAAAAAATACATGGAAGAAATATAAAAATAACGCACGAGTAAGGAGAGAGTTTTGCCAAATATTTGAACCATGAAAATTAATTTTTGCTTGCGAGTGTTTTAGTAACAAAATGATAGCAAAAATTAACAGAAATAGCAAAAAATGAATAAAATTTATTTTTTAGAAGTTTATTTTAACAAGCAATTTTGCAATATTCGTAATTTTGCAATATAATATTACAGGTTTCTATTAACGTTTTTTCGCAGATAAATTAACGAACAAAAAATATTTAATTCATAGTTGTAAAATCATAAAAATTAATTAAAATCATTATTTTTTTTACAACAAAAAGATAAATATATATTTCTATCGCAAAAATTTTTTCATATTTAAATTTTTCTATTCATTGCATTAATATTTTTTTCATATTATTTTTGCCTACTATGCCTTAAATATGTTTAAATACAAGGGGAAATACGTTCTTTTTAAAGAGTGTATCAAATTTAACCTTTAATAACTGATTAATAACTGATGATTATCATGATTTTTATTACAATCAAATGGATAGAATTTTAATTTTATAAAATTTTCTTTAATATTTTCCCTTTTTCTCTATTCATTACATAAAATAGTAAACAATTTTATTGTTTTTATGCAATTGCATAGTAAGAAAGTTTTAGAAAAAGTGAGAAATATCATATTTTGAAAAGCTTATTTTATATAAATTTCTCACTACTTTTCACATTGAAACTGCGATAAAAATAGAAAATCGTCTTAAAATCTTTATACAGGTAGTTTCCCTAAGTTTAGTTTTATATCTATTTTATAAGACCTTAAAATATTTTACGAGTCTTTAAAAGACATTTCTTCTTGATTATTTGCTCGCAACTACAACCACAATTTTTATGTTGGAAATAGACTTTTTTTTATCTGAAAGAAGTAGCTTTAAAATAACTTTCTAGGTGTTGCACTAAATTTCTGATTTTTTATATACAAGTTTAAAAAAAATAGTGATTTGTATTAAAATGCTTTTTTCTTATCGCAACAATCGCAAAAAATGTATAATTTTATCTTTTATATCGCAAATTATTTAAATCGCATAAATTTTATGTAACTGAATATACTTTTTTAAATATGCCTTTTTAAATAGCACTAGGATAGCCTGAAAGGCCTTAGATTTAATAAATCGAATTTAATTATACGAATGCTATATTATACAAATTAGTCAAATACCTTTTCAAATACATATATATTGCCAAAGGTTTTATTATTATTGAGAACTATTTATCATTTCAGTATAATTAACTATAATTTTCATTAGATATACATCAAAATATATTTTAAATACATAAAATTTATTTTATTTTATTTTAAATTGATTTCTTAGACGTTACAATACAATATATTAGGGGGTGAGTAAATTACTACATACTGTGTATTGGAATATTTATTTTTTATTTTGTAGTTTGCTGCACTTCAATATTAAATTCTTATTTATTAAAAGTGAATTTTGCAATTCAGTTTTTTTAATAAGTTATTTCGATTGATGCAATGATTAGCTAAAATTTATAAATGTGAAATCTATGCCATTCTCTTGAATATAACTATCACTTTTACGGTGTAGATTTTTTATAAAACCAATGATTTAATGAATAAACTACCCATTATTTAATATCAATTATATCAATACTTAGAATACATTATAATTATGTTGGTGTATGGCTTTAAGTTTTATAGATTGTAAAAAAAGTAGTTACCACCATTTTTGGCGTTCAGATAAACAAAATTCTTTATAATGATTTATAGTGATTATTAATACTTTTTTTATATATCTTTATTTACTTTTTGAAGTTTAATCTAGCAAAATATTTAACTACGAAAAATATAATATAGGTACATTTATTATATTTATTAAAAATTTTTGGTGACTTTCCATTAACATGAAAACTAGTATTAAATTTTACGTTTATTTGTAATATTCAAAACATGTAAGATATAACGCCATTTTAAATTAAATATTAGATCAAATTATATTTGTAATTGAGCAGATTTTAGTTAGTTTGGATAGTCTTCTTAAAAAGAAATTTAGGTAATAAAGTTAATATCTCATTTATACTTTTTTTAGTTAAATTAAATTAAAATATATGGTTTCCGGTTTTACACAGCAGAATAAAATTTATCTCAAATCGTATATTAATGAATGACATAGCAAGAAATGATAAATTCTTTTAAACCACACGGAATTTAAGCTCAATGAGCAGTGTAAGTATTGGAAGTATCAAGTCTATCTCTAAATTACGTTATTCAATTATGACCAATAATGATTTATACCTTGTTTTCTTTAAATTTATTTAAAAAAAATTAGAACACTAACATTACTTTGTGTTATGTTTTTAATATTTTCAGTTTACATACGTTTTTATATATGCTTATATATGTTTCTAACATTATTAATATTTGATTGAGGATCATAGATTTGTCAATATTATTATCATAGAAAAGTATATTTATATTTACTGTTTAATTTTATGATAGAAAGATAATGGCCTTTTAATTTAAGTTACCTGATACTTTTTGAGATAATACAATGCATACGTTTACTATATGTTTTTTGTTTATAAATTGGAAAAAGCATTAATTTTGATTTTTCCATGTTTTAAATTGTTCGTTTTGTATTTTTATGAAAGGGAAAATCTTACAATTGAAATTTTGATCATTAGGTTGCCCAAATTGAAATTAGAACTCTGTACTAAAATACAAAACTAGTTTCAGTCATATCTTGACAGCTATAAGCATAATTTTTCAGCAATTAGGGTTTCAAACACTTACTGACTAAGAAATAATTGTATTTATTTCTATTTTATCACTTTTTCAGTTAACTTGCTTTGCATAGTTATAAGAGACAAATTTTGCAGCATTCTGCAGCAATGAAGCATTCAGACTTCAAATAGAGCTCTGTGTCGAATGTGAATATAAGTGTTAATTGTTTCTTGTCCGCAATAAACACAATTTGTCACAGATTGAAATTTTAAATCACTTACTGAAATGAAAAATAATTGT
The DNA here is from genome assembly GCF_043381705.1 of Parasteatoda tepidariorum. Taxonomy (NCBI): domain Eukaryota; kingdom Metazoa; phylum Arthropoda; class Arachnida; order Araneae; family Theridiidae; genus Parasteatoda; species Parasteatoda tepidariorum. Next base: position 36,775,270 of record NC_092204.1, read on the forward strand.
ATTTTTATTTTATCAGATTTTACTTAACTCGCTTCATATATTTTAGGGGGTATATTTTCCACTCAAAATTTTGACCACTTTTTGCAATGTTTCATTTGCAAATGAGCAAGTTCAATTTGCGTTTTCAGTATGAGATCAATACTGCTTTTAATAATCTCTTGTTTACTATGAAAAATTCACTATTAATCAAAACTTTTAAGCCCTGACCTGAAGTGACAGAATAATAGACACTAAACTTAAGTAGAGAAAGTATCAATTTTGAAAAAAAAACATCTTCCACCAGTTAAATTATTCTTCCCCATTTTACGAAAGTAAAGCTCCTCACGCTCTTCGTTTTAAGTTGAAAAATTAAGTTATTTTCTCTGATTTAGTTAATTTAAAAGACATGGTTTTTAAAAGAATTTTTCACATTATTTTCTGCTTAAAACGTTTTTCTGTTTAAAACGTAGCACAAATTCGGTTTACTTAAAGATCTTTCGAACTTTATTTTGCAAAATTAAAATGCTTTTTCAATAAAAAAGTACGCTCAGTTCCAAAATGAAGCGATATTTTGCCCTACTTATCGCTCGACGTTTATTTTCAAACTACTGGAACTAAAAGAACCCAATCAGTATTTATCTCGTCCAACTAATCCATCAGAATCTTCAAGAGATAAAATCTATTCAGTTAAGTAAGTTCGAGATCTAGTTGAAGTTCTAAGTTACTTTTAAGTGCCCAAGTACCAATGCAATGACACTGTAAATGATCTGGAAAAAGATATATTGTGTCCATTCAGTTAAGATAACTTTTCCAAAAGTTCAATTGCACTTAAACTGTTTTTCGTATGAAATTCTGGTTGATTTTTTGCAAATTTCGTTGCTTATTGAAGGTTGAAATGAATAAATATTTTTTTCATAATATAAAATATATGAATAAAATAAAGCTATACGAATGAATTTGATTATTAAAACTATTTGTGTTCTGTACCAGCTTAATTTGCAGAAATAATTCATGTGTTCATATTTTTGTACTTAAAGTACTTTATCAATTAATACTTTTTGTACTAATTGATTTAAAAAATAAATTTTTTTTCATTATTTAAAAATAAGATTCTTACGATTAAAAACTAATTTGGATGTAATTTTAAGAAAAAGCTCTATTTTATGTAAAATTATAACTAATTGAAAACAACGGATATAAGAAATATGTCTGCTTAAGTTCGACCGGTAGGTAACTTTAAATTTCATCATATTGTATGAAATATAAACAGAGAAAAAAGGTTGCAAAAATTTTCTGATTTTATTTATGCAAATTGTGTTGATTTTTTTTCATTCTAGATAATAGTTGCAAATTTCGTTGTTTATAAAGAATTGAAAATAGGATATTATTTTTTTTAAAATTTAAAACACATCAAAAAGATAAAGTTATACGGGTAAATTTGATTATCAAAACTATGTGTGTTCTTTGTAAGCTTGAATTGGAGAATTAATCCCTATGTTTTAACTTTTGTAATTTTTTTACTAAAATAATTAATTTTTTCTTTATCAAAAATAAGATATTTGCAATCAAAATAATTATTTGGATATAATTTTAAAAAAATGAATTGATCTATTTTATATAAAATGTTAACTATTTGAAGGCAGAGAATAATAAAAAACTTAAGTTCAAGTCAAATTCAAGTTAAGTTCAAGTTAAGTTAAAAATGTTAAGTTAAAAAGTTGAGTACTTATTTATTTCCATTTTATTTAATTCTTTTATATTTACCATGATCAGAGTAGAGAAAGATCTGTATTGATGTATCGAAACGTATTTAAGTGATATAACTATAAGAAAAAACACTTAATCGCAGCATGAATAAATTTAATTGAATGAATAAATTGCATGAATAAATTGCGAAATATTTAAATGATCTTTGGATGCTAGAGAAAGAAATTTTGGCGAAAAGCTTTTGCCAACTTTTTTTGAGTGTGTCATAACTCATAATGACTCCAATTTACATAATTCTACGTAAGAGGTGGTTTTATAAAATATAGACAGGCAAAATTAATTTCCAAAATATAAGTTTTAAAATTAAATTATGAACTTTAGATAATCAACTAAATTAAACTTGTTCAATTTATAAATACTAATAATTCAACTAATATTTTCAACTTCTCATGTTAATCTCTACAGTGAGTTTGTCGAGCTCTAATTCATTAATTTGCAGACTGTTTAACGTTACCGCTCTAAATTATCACTGAGACCTAAATTTTGGCAGTTTTTTCCAATTTATGAGGCAATTAATTATTTTTTTTTAAAAAAGCACAATTCATAAGTTCAAAATAAATTTAAATTTAAAAGACAACTAGAACTAGAAGTTTCTCTCTCTCTCTTTTTTTCTTGTATTGTAATGAAAATAGCACATTTCATATTTTAAAGCATCAGTGGTGCTGCCCTCTATCCGCGGGGTTCTAAGCTAATATGTGCTTTCACCCTTGCGGTGTTCACTTGACAAACAAAAGAAGTACTTTCCGGACTTAATTCACAAAAGGTCAATGGTCGGGGAGCTTGGTATGTCAAAATGCCATTAGGACCAACAACAACAGCAATATATTTTAAGGCATTGGTTATACAAAAATCTCATTAAAAAAAACGGAAGCTTTTAAATATCCCTACCCAGTGTGCGAAAACCAATCCCAATCTGATCAAAAGGCCACATGCTCTAATTACTTATTTTGTTTGTCAAGGAACTTTCCAAAAATATTTGTGTGTTTCAACATTTCAGCAAAATAATTATGTACATTTAGTCTTGAAGACATATAAAAATTCTCTAATACATCTCCAACACTTTTAAAGTTTTTTCAAGTTTTTTTCCAAATTGAAAGGCAAGAAAAAAAACAAAAAATACAAAGTATTTTCTCAAAATAACATTTAAATAATTTTGATTACTTGCCAAAGGCTTCTCAAATATGAAGACATATTTACAACCCATTAAAATAATTACCTCACAGAAACACTCATGATGAACAAACATTCAAATAATATCTTGGGATAGTTAATTAATTGTTATGATGTGGAATTTGTTTAGTTTTAAAAACAAAATTCATAAAAAAAGCTCTGAAAAATACTATTAAGGAAATGCTTAGTTAATGACAGAAATTATCTCCAAAAATAAGTTCTATGTACTTGCCAAGCATTTAAAAAAATGAGTGCATCGTTTTAAATGACTTCATTTCAAAAGAATTTATTTTGGCATCATTGAAACTTAATGTTCCAAAGATGCATTGATTACAAAAATGGTGTTAAGATTATGATGTTGAAACGACAAAAGCTATTAAGAAGTATTGGAAAGCAATTAATGAGTAAATGAATCATTTTTCTTGAAAGAAGGAATTGAAGGGAAATTGGTTTCAAGCTTGATATGGATTTTTTATAGTTTCATGCACAATTAAATGGCGATATTTCATTATATGCAGACTGATGTTATAAACATTGTATTTTTTATAAAAAAAACTCTCAAATCTAACAAAACCTATTTTTCATGTCATAAATGTAGACCTGAAGCTAAATATTTAATTCTAAAGTTCATTATTAGCATTTGAATGTTTATGTTAACTCTTAAATAGCTATTCAAAATAAATGTTTTGCTGCCGGTGAAGTTGAGACTGGTTGTGCATAATATTTTTATAATATAGTTTTTTTATGAGGTCCACTTTCAATGGATCCCGTCCCACGTCGATATCCACGGCAACGAGTTGGCTGACACTCTTGCAAAGAAGGGACTAGACCATCCAGTTCCCTCCACCTCAGAGCTTACATACCTTGAACTTTTTGCAAGGCAAAAGGCCCAGAACAAACAAAAGTGGCTGCTTCCACCTATTCACTACTGGTATAAAGCAGAAAGACCAGGACTCTCTCTATCTCTCCCTGGTGATAGGCAAACCAACACCTGCTTATCCCGACTGGCCAGTGGACACCTAAAAAGTCTCACATTTTCTGCAAATCAAAAAATCTTTCCTCTTTGCCCTAAATGCCAACAACACCAGGCATCACCTGAGCACATCTTGAACTGTTTAGGGCTGGACTGGAATGACATTCATTCCTCTCCCATTCTGGTTTCGGATTTTCTGAATGTCAACGGATTCATTGATCTGGTCTGACCCCGTCAGACCAGATGGGAATTAGCAACAACAACAACATAATATAGTTTTTTTTAAGTAAAATTATAATCAAAATAAATTATTAACTTTCAAAAAAAGTTTTTACTTATTTGTGAAATTTATAGCTTGTCACTACTTTTTTTAATTATTTTTTCTCAATGTTATTTAACGTATCAATTTATTAACTTATTTACATTTTAACTAACGCTTGCCAATTGAAGTTGATTTACTTAGATTATTAATGATAGGGTTTTTAAAAATATAAATACGTACATATTTAAATTTTTATTCCAAGTAAATTTTCCAACAATATTTCAGCTAGGATTAGATGCTGTAGTGATGTGATTAAATGCTCAATTATATTATTATTTATTATTATTCTTTAATGTTATGAAAAATGTGAATTTTAAAAAAATGCAGACTAAATAAAGGCCTATTTAATCTTTTATATTAAGGAAATTTACCAACTTTATTTTAGCTTGGATAAATGCTGTAAGGTGTCAAATATTTTTAAACAACAATAATATACACAAAACTGACAAAATATTTAGTAACAAATAAAAAATTCTAGAAAGTGCACCAGCTAAATTATTTTCTCAGGTCATTTCTGAAATTTGTCGATCTTATCAGGTATTTTTATTAGTAGAGGGTAGAAGACAGTATATATAGTATATACACTATTAAACATACACAGATATTAAGAAAAAAAAATTATTGAGATAAGAAACTCCAGTTATATAATTTTGCTATTTTATATACATTATAGTGCTTGTATTTGGACAATAAATGCTAAAATTAATCTTAATTCATCTCTAAATTCAGAATACAGTTTCAAAGTGAATTAGAATTTAATTATCGTTCTAAAACAATAAAGGTGTTCGAGTAACGTTTTCATTCGTTTTAATGTACTAATTATCCTCTTATATTGCTTTTTATCAAAGTTTGGCTTAAGAAATGTTTCTAAGAAACCTTATTAAAAGTGTAAGCAAATTTTCAATTCTCTTTTTTCGGATATAGTTCCTTTGTATCAGCAAACTATTAAAAAATTATATTTAAGCCGTTTTTCCGTTGTAATATTATCCCACATTTTAAATTCTAATTGGTTAAATCAATCTTCGGGAACCAGATGTTGAAATCTCAGGAAACTGGTGTTATTATATACATTACATGTTTTGAACTAAACTTGTGTTTGTTCTTAAATGAAAGTTTTGGCATAAAAATAATGAAAACAACCAAATTTATAAGTATATTTTTCTTTAAATTTCTTTCAAATATATGAAAACGTATTCTTTATTTCAAAATACAAGTACTATTAATTTTTCGAATATAATTAACACTAGTTTTCTTTTTTTAAATCTTTCATTTCCATAAACAATAAGTCTTGATTTTATGGCTTTAAATTACTTTATTTAAAAAAGGTAGATTTTTGAAAAGGAAAATATTAAGTGTACTATAATTTGCATAGTATAGTTCTTAACTCACTTTATACCATACAACTATACTCCAATTTTAATTTAGCTGAATATATTTATAAGCATGATTAGCAATTTAATTTCCCTTTAATTATCTTGTCGTGAATATTTTTACCTTTTTACAGTTGTTTCTTTTAATTAGTGGTAACATTTTAGCATAGATTTTACGCAAACTATTTTTAAATATTACTTTTTTAATGTTATTGTTTACAAGCCTTTAAAGACTAATTTAGTAAAATGCGCCAAATGATTTGTACAAATGGACGAAATCTCATTACGAATTTGTTAAAATTCATTACTTGATTATTTGAATTCTTTCCTTAAAAAAAACACAATTTATAAACGAAGATTGTAAAACAGAATTTAATGAATCAGGAGCTGTATGCACTGCTTTAAATAATTACGCCCATGTTCGGAAGCATACATTCCTTACTTCGTCCAGATTTAAACTTGGCGACGAAATGAAATGAATTTTTAACTAAATTCTACATCTCGTCATTTAACCTTTTTCATTGAAGTAGGAAAAATATAATCTACAGTATTGGTAAAATTATTAAAACAATGTTTCTTTTCTAATAATTTAAAGATAAAAGGGAAAAAGAGAAGTTTTGAAAAAGTTATTTTAAAGTTTTTTTTTCGTTGTTCGTTTTAAGACCTCCTGCTGCCTTGGCTTTCTTTGTCACGCAAAGAAGAAAACTTTAATAAAATTACCAACGTATGGCAATAACATTTCTGTTAAAAAAAAAGCATATTTCTGGTTAATAAAACTAAAACATATGGTATTTAAACTTTTCATATAGTAGTTTTGCCATTGATATGGTAACGGATTACCAGAGATTCTGGTTTTCTAAATTATAGTTCTTGTTACCACACATTTAGTAAAAAATACAAAATTCAAATATAAATTTTTCCAAAAATTAGGTATAATGATAAAATTACCAAGTATTACTAAATTTTATCACATATTATGAAGCCATATTTATAGTTAATTTTACCAAAATCATTACCAGAGCCCTGCTATGAAAAATATCGAGTCCTTTGGTTCTCACATAAAGCAAGAAGCACAGTATAATTATTATCATATTATGGTAATTTTGACATACTTATTTTCTCAATTTACGTACTCGTTAGACGTGGCAGAGATTCAACATAGATTTATTTGCGAAGTTTTTATTTTATGCTTTTATAAATATTAGTGTGGGGGAAAATGGTTATTTTGTTTCAGAACAAAATTATGTTTAACAGCATGTTATCAGCAGAAATGGAATTTTGGCTAAATTTTAAAACGCGCAATCAATGTTTACAAAATTGTGTTACAAAGATTCTTATAAGACTAAACATGTTCTCAAAACTAGTACATGAATATTTAAAAGAAAAAAATAGTTTATGACTTCAAAATATTCTAAATATGTTTTGTTTCTTTGCAAATAACATTGACAACATTAGATTAAAGTTCAACTATGCTAATAATTTAGTCAGTACTTCATACTGGCATATTATTAAATATAAGTAATCTACGCACGACATGTATCAAACGAAATCTGATGAATAACACTAGGAAAAAATGTTCTATTGCATTTATACAAATACTTGATCTTTCCTAATTCGGGTGTGTGGGTTTCAAATCTGAAATTAATTTTTCCCCTGAAGATTTGTAATTCTTTTTCAGATAAAAGTTTTAGTTTATTTTTAGTTGAAATGTACAAGCTCAAAAACGTTATGTATAAGAAGGGTCACGTGAATTTTGGAACAAGCTTCTTCGGAAGTAAGAGCAGCTCACTAGGATGAAAATTAATAAGAGTCCGTAACTGGTAATTTTATTGAACGTGGTTAGGGCGCTTTAATTTTTATAACACAAAGAAACTGTTCAAAATTGGGAAAAAAACTTTGAGGCGTATGCTGACAGTTCCAAGCATGTGTTTTTAATCCTGATGATGCTTCTCATCAGGATTAAACTCATTGCTCAGGATTAAACTCATCAGGATTAAACTTTGGCCGCAACTTTTATGAGACCCCCTATTTCTTATAGCTTTTTAAAACTTCAACAAAAAATAAAAATGAAAAATGGCATTAAATATTTTTGTAGTTTGGAGAGAGAAAATGACTGCAGATTTAAAAATATCGAAGTAAAAATATCAAAGTTCCGTTAAAAAATATCATGAAACAGAAAAAAAAATTGTATTCGCAGTATATTAGAATATAATTATTATGCATACTTAAATTAGATATAATTTAGATAGTATAACAAATCAATCTCATGTATAATAATTATTTGATCATCAAATACTTAAATACTAAATATTGGAAACAAGTATTCAAATGAAGGTTAGTTGTTAGAAACTTTACAATAGTTTAATATGATATTTATATCACAGTAATATAGCAATTTATTCTGTTTTAGGACTAACAAAATAAATAAATTAAGTTATATATTTTCCGAATATATTTAAATGCTTGTATTTTAATATTTTTGATTTTTTTTATGATTAATGATGGTTTGTTTTAAACTTAGATTCTTTTGTTCCACTACATTTAACATATTGAAGTTAAACAAATTATTAAATACGATGAATTAGGAATAACATGATGAATAGTAAAAACAGGGCGGTCAGAATAACTTTTGAAAGAGGATTTATCAATGTTCCCCTCCTCTAAAGTCATTTGCTTTCCGATTTAAACAAATAGAATAAACAATTAGAGAGATAAATTCATCAATCATCTTAGAATTTAAATCCTTCTGCTGGTCATTTAATAGCATTGTGTTGTTGATAGATAATGAAATATTGCAGATTAGTTTTGACTTAAATATACTATCTTTGGAATTATTCGTATATTGTTTGTGAATTCTCCTTTAAATAATTTCGAATTTCATTAGTTAAACACGCTATTTGGCAAAATATTTATTTAAATTTAATTTAATTACACAATTTTTGCAAATATCTAGATAGTTTTGAATTAGGTAGGTAATTCGTCAGAGATTTAAACATCATTCTTTGATCATTTTATTTCCTTTGATTATTGATAGCATTAAACTTTAAGTAATAAAACGATTTCTTTAACTTTTAATGTAATATCGGAGACAATTTTAGACCGTATATGCAAGCAATTGATTTAGTTTTGATTACAGTTATATAACTGTGGGAGCTGATATCGTTTGTATTATATAGGCCTTAGTATTCTTATCATGTTGTTGAGTAATTGTAAAGATATAGAAAAAATTTTAGAAGGTAAAATTAATCACTGAGAACATGCGTGCATTAAGCGCTCTGTTATTTGCGTGGTTTGCAAAATCTGACAGCTCATATTTTTTGATGTTTCACAATTTGATAATGATCTCTTTCCTTTACCTCATAAAAGTGCTATCTGAAAATATAGAGCCAGAGGTCACAGTAATAGCGCTCAAAAGAGAGAATCGTCTTTTCTGTTCTAGTATGCATGTACTACATAAAATGCAGAATTAGCAAGAAACAGACATTCTATTGCAACAAAAAAAATTCTAGCAAAAAAGGCAACATGTTTTATGGTAAATAAGGACATTCCAGATTATGCCATAGTGTCAAAAATCTTGATGAAATTACAAGAAATTTCTTCGAAGCGAAACGTTTATTTTAAGTTTATTTTTCAATTTTAAGATTTTAATTGTTATGATTTTTATCTCTGGATTCATTGCAAGTAAAACAACTGAATATTAAAGATTACTGAAGCCCTACAGAAAGAGAGATATTGTCCATCCTCCAAATTCTCTAAAGTGTTCAAAACTGCGCCATAAACCGTATTGTCACTTTGTTCTATCTTTCTCAAATTTGAACAATTCGTTTTCAATCTGACATGCCTTTACAAGCGATTCTTCTTTTGCACACATGAGCCTGATGTATGTAAAACAATTTTATTTCGTTGCTGAAGAGCAGATAACTCAAATTAGAGAAGGACATTACAGAAATACCTCACAATTTCAGGTTCTAATTCTGTTGTAACAATGGATACTTCCTTTTGATCTCCTTAGCCATGTTTTGATGTCGTAATCCATGCATAGTAATAAGCACACAAAACTACATATGTATGTGTGGCAGTAAATAAATAAATATAAATTATGTATACATTCAGGAATTCAATCTTCCCTTCTCTAACAATCCGTTTTGGATTGCTGAAGCAGCATTAAATGCAACAGTTGAGTTACTGATCTAGTTCAGGCCTGCCAGACATTTGCATATTTACAAAATCGCTTTATTATAATTATTTAAAGGTTGGTAGATGTGCGTTTCTAGTTTACACAGAAATGGAAAATGAATTAATCCCCTAAAACCGAAGTTAAAGATGATTTAATGAAATATAAAGAATTAAAATCAAAGTGAACATATTTGCGTTCTTTCAAATCATAATAGAATTGTTAAATTTACAACTCTTTTGGTAAAGTTACCTTTCAGATAACAATTTCGTTAAATGTACTATCCAACAGCATAATAATAAAGCGATGTTTTATTTATAATTTTACCAAAAGTCATCACCAAAGCTCTAGGGTGAAAATTACCATATTTTCGGTTTCCCATAGAACAAGAAAATACGGTAAATTGTTTCATATTTTAGTAGTTCATTTTTTTTCTTCAGTGCATAAATTTTCAGTCTTCCAAGCGTGACATTATTTGAGAACGACTACTTATGCACCACGATACAAACTAAATCAAAATACAAGCAAAAGATGAGCATTTTTAAAGATGCTCTTTAATTTCCAAGATTTGACCATTGTAGTTTTATAAGTGTCGAAGGTGTTCTGTTGGTCCAAATGAGCTACATTTTGAACTACAGATAATCAAAATGATAAGCTTGATATTTATTAGATCAAGCGGTTATGTACAGAAATTTGTAAATAGATGGCGCCCTAACATGAATGGTATATATTTCCATACAGATGTGATGTGCCAGTATATTAACGATACTTTGTTAATAAAAAATGACTAATCTGCCGTAGCATCAGTTACTGCTTTGTCCTTCATATCTACGTTGCATGAAAAGCGCTAATGGTATAATTGTTTAACGGGTACCAGCATTTGCTACAGTGGAAAATATGGTTTTGTGGTTAGAGCAGATTGCTGATATCATATGAGTGAGTCATATTGGGCAGGATAAATGTTGCTTTTCACATTATTTAACATTTATAACTTATTTCACATCCATAACATTAAATTACATAAATCTTGTCTATATTCTATTACAGCACCACATATCGGAGGAGTTTCGGAATAAACTTTTTGTTTTGTTTAGCATTGCCAAGCACGTTATTAGACTAAAGAAATGATCAGATTTCATCTGAGACCTTTCTGAAGTGAAAAACTTATCTGAAAGTAAACTTGCTGCTGAGTTCTCTTTTCTTGAAATTGCAAAGCGACTTAGACCTATAATTTGCATTTAAAGATATTTGTTGTATTTAATAAAAAAAAAGATCTAAAACAGTCAGTAGATAACTTCCCAAAAGGACAATGTTAATGAATAGAAAAAAATCTGTTATAACAGAATTTAAAATTGTTCGTTCAAATCCATTTGGTTGGAATCGGAATTTACTCAAAAACTGTCAACCTCTTATATTTTTGTAGTTTTGTTTGAACAGTACTAGAGGAGAAAAAACTATTTTATGGAAAAGCATGATCCGAGTCAATAGAGCTTGCGAAATCAAATGTTTGCTAAATGACGGATTTAGTAATACATTTTACATTTTATCGCATACTCCTTATACTTTAAAATGTAGAAAAAAAGCCTTTATGCTATTGCAAATATTTTTGAATAAATAAGAATGAAAAAACCTTTACAAAAAATTTAAAGTTAATATTGTGCTACATTGAATAAATTGTAAAGGAAGTTTCGAATAAAATGGAGCACAAAAAGCTATAGAACTTTAAAAAAAGGAAAAGTTGAAATGCGGTTTATCTAATGTCTCTTAAACATGCAATCAATTACATTAGCAAGTTTAAATTTTCTAGAATTATTTTATAAGTAAAAATTTTTAAATTGTTCGATTATCATTAAAATGAATTTTTCATTGGTGTTAAAAGTAAAATCCAGTTATATTTACATGAGTATCTTATTCTTAACTTATTAATGTTAAATTTGAATAAAACAAAACCAAACCACGCAGGAATATTTTATCTTTCAAAGTCGAAGAATTTAAAAAAGCTAAAGTTTTAAATAAATTTCATGGTTAAATTGTAAATACTTCCTTTTTGAAATAGTTATTCATGTGTTATAACAACGATATCAGAGTAATGATATGTGCATGTTATGGTCAATAGTCAATGCTTGTTTTTCAATGAAATATTTACACTATCAAAAATACTTGCTAAATTTATAGAATTAAAAAACTGTCAGCATTTGTTCCAGTATAAAATTGTTTATTTAGCAGAAAAATACTGTTATTTAAAAAAGGTTGGTTTTTGTAACAGATATGTACTGATATTTTAACAAATAAACCGTGTTATTTTAACAAAAAATTCTGTTATTTTAACTAACAAAATCTTGATAAAAACTATATCAGCATTGTAGTAGAGAGCAGAATTTGCATGATCAATCAACACCGAAACTCGAACCCCGGGTACAACATTTAGAGGCTACCCCTCTGTACCCTGAGCGATGGCAGCAATGGAGGTTAGCCATGAATTAAAATCTTAACTATTTTTATTTTAAAGGCCTTACTTATTCAAATCATATTTAAGTGTAAAAATGTCTGAAACTGTATTGGTTTATGAAAATGTAATTTACCTTAATTTATATCACCGAAAAATTATAGAGAAGAGAGATAATAATCATTTAGAGTACCAACTTGACAATAAAGTTCAATCTCAGTTTCATTTACACGATGTTCAAAACCTGAAAATAATTCTGAAATGTAAGAACGAATAAAGAAAATGATCGTAGAATAATTTGAAAAAAGAAGAAGTTATCTCACGGTAATCAAAACTGCATGTTTGAAACTAAAAATTGAATTGACAGTTTTCATTCGCTTATGATTAAGGAGAAAAACGAAGAAAAACTGCTTGGTGAAAAACAGCTATGAACCTTCAAACATACGGAGAAAGTCTGTAAAGTAAAAGGAAATTTCTCCTTGAGCGGATAACGTTTAAAAACAGTAAAAAATATGTATATATCTCCCTAAACAGTTTTATTCAGTTAGAAATATGTTTTTTTTCCAGTGGAATTTACGGTTATTTTTTTACAGTTTACTTATTACACTAATATCAAAATTTGAATGATTCATGCTCATATTTTCTATATACCATCAAATTGTGATAATTCGAGAAGTCACTGACTTTTTTTCTTCATTTTTTTATTGCTATTTTGTTATTTTTCTGTTTTTTCTTTGTTTTGTCTACAGTTGTCTTTGTAGTCTGTCATTAGAAATAAAAAAACAAAAACATTTGCACTGAATGAGCTCTTTATAATGACTAACCAGTTCATTTAGGAGCATATTACCTTTATTCAGTCTTAATTCTTCTCGGAACTCTGCTTTAATTCTACGATATATTGATTGGTCGTTTATGGCATCAGTAAAGTGATAATGAGTCTAGGGATAATGAGGGATCTAAATGTCGGAATGCTTTTAAGACTTCATCTTATAAATGCTCAATAAAAGCAAACATAATTTTAACCTGGTCATTTTAATATGCTGCTATCATGCATACGTTTAATTTAATGTCTATCAAGATATCCATTCAATCATTGTATTGTATCTATTTTAATGCACTCTAATACAGGATTTTATTTTATAACCTCTGCTGATCAGCTGACTTAATTTTGAGTTCACGACTACCGATGTTCACTCCATCGCCTTATAATTTTGAACAAGATCCAGAACTCCAGGCTTAGGTATTGAAAAAAATTCACCTTCGTGGAAGAGTATTTGATGAAACTAACCCGCATTTGCGTTCATCGGAGAGGAAAACCACGAATAGCTGCCTCGTCTAGCCTGATGGAAAAGGTACACTCTGGTATGATCAGTCTCCCAGTGAGGATATTTTACGTCAGCACTGTGGCCGGTGCGGAATTCACAACGATCAGTCAGTGCTGAGGTTCGAACCTGGGATACCTCAGTGCTCTATTTCTTAAGCCACAAAGGCTATAATAATTGCAACAGGACAATTTTTATACCTTATTTCAATACATTTTTCATAAGATTTCAATTTATTTTTATGTTGCATGTTCTACCAGCTTCCTTGGCAACAAGCTGGTCTGCCTTTTTAAATAAGTAGAATTTCAAGCCTATCAAGATTTAAAATCATACCGGTAAAAAAACCAATCAATATGTAAGTATGGTAAACTCATATTGGTCAAGTGAGGGTGGTTTACTTGCACACGCACTCTTATATGTTTGTGTGGTATCGTAGGTAAATTGTGAATTTGTTACGAAAATGAAGTGTCCAGTACAAGATATGCTAATATTAAAAAAAAAACAATTTGCCAATTTCTCAATAGTGTTTTTGTTCAGTAATAGATAAAATTTTTTCTTAAAAATTTTTTTTTCTTCTTAAAATAACAGGACTAATCTGTTCTAAAACAAGCGTCCGTTTTTAAGTAGCAGGTTTTTTTCTGTGAAATAAACGGTTTTATATTGGTACATCATCTGACAGTTTTTATCTGCAAATTTAGCTGACTTTTTTTTGCCGTGAACTTCTCATATTCTACCTATTGGTTATAAGGACCACATTTTGGCGACCCACACAAACATTAACACCCATGACTACTGAGTACAAAGTTTAATATCGCGAAATAATGTGTAAAAAATATATCACGATATTTTACCAATTAATCTAATTTCTGCAGTAGTGTTAAAATTGTTATTACCCAAATAAAATGTAGCAACATTCACAATAATATCTGATTCAATAATTACCGCTTTATATAATATTTACACATTCCAAATCACTCTTCAAAACCTATGTCCAGACAGAGAGACAGACTTTATATTTATTTATATATATATATATATATATATATATATATA
>NC_092204.1:36789917-36796909 GCF_043381705.1 Parasteatoda tepidariorum
AAAAGAAAGCAATCAAATGTTCAAATGCAAAAGAGAAGGGAACAGAAAAAACTTAGTATGAGACAAGCTAGACAGAAATTAAAAGAAAACCCTATATTGTTTGAAGAAAGTAAAAGAAAAAAAAAGAGCAAGAAACTTCAAAATTTGTATCAGAAAAAGATTTAAAATCGTGGTTAAATGTACTTAAATTTCTGGAAATTGATAGAGCTAGTCGTTTGTGCCCAGGTAAAAAAGAAACAATAACAAAAAGAAAAGAGAAAAAACAAAAACGTTATGTGGATGACAGTATGTTTAACTTGCATAAAATGGTCACAAAAGAGTACCCTCAACACTCAACTTTCATGTGGAGTCTGAATTTTTATTTCAATAGTCTTTACATTTTAATTTATTAATATTCAGTAAGAGTTACTTAAGAAATTGTACACCTAGGTTAAAAATGGATGTTTCCTTTCATAGCAGCATGGTTAATCGGAAGTAGCTCTATCTCTAAAAATGAAATATTTTATTATTTACTTACTAATGTTAAACTCATATCAGTTGTACCCAATAATTAATGAATTAGTCTTCATTGACATTTTATATTTTATAACATAAAATGTCTCCTCCGTTGGCTATTACATCTTCTCCGTGGGCAAGGCAGAATTTAAAATATTTTAAATCTTGTAAAAAATAAAATAGAAAACTTGACCATTTTTATAAGGACATATAACAAAAATAAATAAAGACGTTTATGTAATTTTTATCTCTTTTTTAATTACTTTAATTTAAGAAATTTTTAGTCTATTTATACCTTTTCAGTGAGAATGACCCATGTACGTATTGATGACTGGAAATTATCAGAACAACAAATTGAATCTCAAATCACATCTTTACAATAGTAAAAGTAGGTCGAAATATCCTTTATAAGTACTCTTCATTGAGGTATATTATAAACTTCGCAACCTATAATGATGCTCAGCTACGATGTCTTATTCTGACTACTACGAGTATGTATATAGAATAAAGCCCCTTAATTTTATTAGGAAAATATTCTCCTTTTTCAGTACTGCACTAGCTTTTTAAATGCTCAACTATTTCGCAATGGCTCATTAGTATAAAACTATCAGGAAGTCATAATTAAGTAACTTCTAAGTATAGAAGCACAAAAATAAATTAAAGAGTCTTTTGCTTTAGAATTCACATAATACGAAGCTTAAAACAAATATGTAGTTGTCATTTATAAAGGGTATTTAATTATTCGGTCTTTTAGATTTGCAGTTGTTGTTGTTACTTATCTCCAAAGGCCTGACGGCATCAAACCTGATCCATAAATCCGTTGACGAGTAAAAAGTCAGAAAAAAGGAGAGGAAAAGTGTAAATTTCTTCCCGAAGAAGTCCCAAGTAGCTTAAAATACTTTACAGTTGTATAAGGTACTTGTAAGCTTTCGTTCTGCATTTATACTAAAATCAATAATGAAATACTTGACAACTGAATGTCTATAAGAAAAATGTTTGTGTACTTACTATTAATATGTATAATAGTAGATCAGACTGGAATAAATGAGCTTAATTTCTGAGGGCAGGGAAATCTTGGCATTACTTCAACTCTAATTATATTATCTTAAGTAACACAATTTTCTAGAGAGCTTACCAGATAACGAGATGCATTTTAACGGACTCTGCTGGAAGCATCTATAAAATGGGCTGCTTCAATTTTCAAATAAATATAATCTTTCAGATAATAAAATTCTTTCGGTAACTTTCCTGGCACGTTTATTCGATTACTGAAAGAAATACTTCAGTCGGAAGAAGCCATTATCTTGCAATTCTTCATCAGTTATAAATAATCAGTTTACCCTTCTCTAATCCATGTCTTTCATTGACAAAATTTCTTAAAATGAGGCTCTCAGTTACAACATTTGGTAAAAATATTAATATGTTAATTTGCAGGTTAAAATGATGTTTTAAGATAAGATATTGAACTCAGAAATGTACTTTATTTTCATAAACATACACTATTTTCTACGAATTTAGAAATCCGATTCTTGAAAAATGAGAGATAGTCGCAATCTGGAAAATATGGTAACAATAGTTTAGAAAATATAATTAGGCCTTTTTCATTCTTGGTGCATTTTATACATATTTTTCATTTAGCCAATTTGATCAAAACTATCAGAATATACTAAAATTTACTGTTTTTCTCGCTCCATAGAAGGACCGAAAAGGTTGATAATATTTACCGAAGCGCCTTGGTAATGATTTTGACAAAATTAAAAATTTAACATGATCTTATAATATGTGATAAAATTAGAAAAAATTGGTAAATTTATCACGACATGTTAAAACAGTGAATAAAAACTATTTATTTGGTTAAATTTTAGTTTTAAATTTTTTACACAATGTTTGGCAATAAGAACTTGAAAAAAAGGTAATAAAAGAATTTCCGGTAAACTGTCAGTATATGAACATTAAAATTATCAAATGAATGGTTTAAATACCGTGCATTTTGGTTTTATTAACCAAACTTATGTTTTTTTTAAATTATTTTTTTTTACCAGAAATTTCATTATTGTACAATACGGTGTTTTTACCAGAATTTTTCTCCGTGTATATATGTATGTATATATACTGCAAATACTGCTGTAATACGTATATCCTGAAAAAGATTCCGATATAAAGTACCGTCACTCAGGGAGCTAGTAGTTTTTATAGTAAAATCAGATTATACAGTAAAATTTTAGTTTATAAAACTTTAAGTTAAAATGGATCATATACAGTGATAGTACTTTTTACAGTAGTTTGATCTAGAATTTTCTACTGTGTACCTTAGTGTAATGTGCTTTTTTTTTCTCCGCAGAAATAAATAAAACGAAATTACTTTACGCCTCCTGTTTCATTCACCTTAATAAGTTTATGCTTAGCCCCAATTTACTTTATTAGTAGTGTTTTGTGTTGTTGTCACGCAGGTTATTTAAATTTGCTGTCACAAATTGAGGTTATCTCACAATGATTGATTGCGAAATATTTCTTCTTTATTTGTTAGTTGAGAAGCTTTCTGAACTATTAACTGTCAAATAATGAGATATAGAGCTTCAAGGGAGATAAATTATTTTCCAATACTTTCTTTAATTTTCGTAATCTCGTGTCTAATTGTACCATCTATTATTTAGATCCATGAAAACTTACCTATAGCTGTATTAAATTCTCTGTAATGAGATTTATTTGTATTAACTCTGAGTTTTATGGATTCAATACGGCCTCTTACCTTAATTCATTTTTTTTTGTTTTTCGTGGAGAATGTTTTTATTGCGTTGAACACAGCAAATATTTTAATGCTGAGGAAGCTTTTGAAGAAAAATAACCCGAATCTTTGTTTCTGTACCCCTTGTTTTGCAATTATTGACGGCATGCATTTATACCGTAATTTTTACAGTGATATTTATTTACTGTTATTTAGTAATTTATAAGATATTCTATATAATTACAAAATTTCATGATTTTATGGACCATTTTATTCAAGAGGTGATCAATAGCAACTTTACCCTAAATTTAGGTTCTGGAACAAATTGCTTCGAATTATGAGAATTACGCTTAATGGAAACATACCTATGTGAGTTTAAAAACATCGGAAATGAAATTTAAAGTAATTCTGAGTTTAGTACAACGTGTTCTGTACTGTTGTTTCTAAATCTGTTTACTTTTTTTTGAGAAAATTGTTTCTTTGTTTAAAAAATCTGCATAGGGTATGGAAGCTTTAAAACGTATTTCGAATTGTTGCAATTAATATGCGATTCTATTAAAACTCACCAGCGTGAGTCTGATATTTTTTGAATAGATTGTTATTTAAAGTTACTCTGAGTATTGGAATAAGGGATTAAAACTTACTAATGCTTCAAAAAACAGGCAAATTTCAAAAGTTAAAAGGTACATAGTAAGTCAATAAAAATTTATTTCTAAGTTAGTTATTTAATGATAGCACATGAGAAAAATAAACTTTATTCAGTACTATTATAAGATTGACGTAAATGGAGTATATTGCAAAAATAATTTATAAGGGGTCTACCACTCCTTGCTCTCTATGCTCTCTATGCATAATGAATTTTGCAGATTCGTGCACACTTTGCTCGCTCAACAGATACTGAAGCATAGATGTTTAGTATTCTTGTGAACGCAATATACTCGAATCACTTTATCAAAGCGACAGTATTTTGACAGTATTTGAACAGAAGTCTTATACGCCCTATTTCATTGAAAGCAGTAGTACACACAAGAATAGAAGTAAATAGATATTTTTCTATATGCATAAGTATCGCAGTGGACTTATCGTAAAGGCTTCTCTGTAGAACATCACCAATGTATTTTCATTTCAAATACCATCACATTTTGTTCCGGTAAAATACTATAGGGTATTATCATTTTTAATTAAATGTTGTTTTATAGTAAAAAATTAAATTTGGGACAAACCGTTAAAATCTAGAGCTTTCTTTTAAAATTTACCAAAACTATTTAGAAAATTGATGGAAACTTTAAAGTTTTCAAGATATTTAAATCAGACTTTTTTCAAAGTTTCCAAATACGATTCCCAAAACAATTATAAAAAAAAAATCGTTTTGGCATATTTGGCATATTGGCGACGGTTTTCCAAACCGTCGCCAATAGTCAATTGTGCAGCTCCAGTTTGACGTAAATAAAGTATCTTCTTATCTACCAATTTGCATTAAAATTGTATGCTGTATTTACCTATAATAAGCGTTACCCTATATGTTTTGTTTTGAAAAAGATTTTATGGACTAAAAATAAATTACTTACAAATAACTCATGCTGATATTTGATACTTTCAGGATGGGTATTGGAAACAAAAAATTAGCACAATATGCTAAATAAATGTCTTTATATTTACTTCTCCATAAATAAATAAAATAAAAAATTCACTTTGATATTAGCTTAACCTTAAAAAAAAATCTGTGTAGATATCTGAATTATTCAATTTTGAAGAAGACAAATATTGCATTAATTGGTAGCGAAACAAATTTAAAATTCAGAGGTTCTTTCAGAGGTTTCTCTTAAAATGTACTAAAACTGTTAAGAAAATTGATGGAAATTTAAAGTTTTCGGGATATTTAAATCAGACTTTTTTCATAAGTTTCTTAATACGATTCCCAAAAAAATTATAAAAAAACTAAATCTTTTTGTATATTCCTAGCATGAAAAAATAAATTTAATTGCTCCTACTCACACAATATAAATTTTTTTTTTCAAACTTTAAAGTCCCGAAGTGGACTGAACGCTAAGACACGGTTTCCAGCAGATCACCAAAGTCAAGCATCACTGGTTGCTGTCAGTGTGCGGGTGGGTGACCACTTGGATCAGTCTGCGTAGGGACCGAGGGGGCACGATATCGTCCTTCGATTCTGCGCTCAGGTCGTCTGGCTATCAAAGCAGGGGAGCCTTCCTTTCTGCAGAGGATCAAAATTGCGATTGCATGTCATCGGATCATCCTCGGGAATGTTTTCCAAACCGTCGCTAATAGTCAATTGTGCAGTTCTAGTGTGACGTAAATAAAGTATCTTCTTATCTACCTATTTGCATTAAAATTGTATGCTGGATTTACCTATTATAAACGTTACCCTATATGTTTTGCTTTAAAAAAGATTTTATGTACTAAAAAATAAATTACTTACAAATAACTCATGCTGATATTTGATACTTTCAGGATAGGTATTGGAAACAAAAATTTAGCACAATATGCCAAATAAATATCTTTATATTTACTTGTCCATAAATAAATAAAATAAAGAACTCACTTTGATATTAGCTTATCCTTAAAAAAATCTGTGAAGATATCTGAATTATTCAATTTTGAAAAAGGCAAATATTGCATTAATTGGTATAAAAACAAATTTAAAATTTCGTATAAATATAATCGCACCAATAAGTTTTTTTTTAATATTTCACGTCTTTTCAGATTTTGATAGCTTTCAGAATTTTTTCGTAGGATCTAATATTTTAAGTTTGTTTTGAATTAATACATAGTTGTTTTAAGGCAGAATTTTCTGATTGACTTCGCAATGTTGAATAATGATTTACAAAATTGAAAAAAATTGTGTATTAGGCTTTTTTGAGAATTATTTTTTTTTGAGTTTATTTTTCAAACATTTTACGTCAGTTAGCAAATTTTTTGCAAAGAATTTCAAAAAAATAATTAAACTATTATTATACACATTACAACAGTGAAAAAGCTCTATATTGATCTTTAGCATCTGATCCTTGTAATTGTCAAATTAAGCGCTAGCACTGCATTATTTATAATTTAAATTAATTTCATTGTTAAAAAAAATTTGTTCAAAAATAAATAAATTAATATGAGTATATTGATTCTTTTTCCCTGTTTTTCTACTTCAAAACGTATTTTTCATTAAGTTTTAATATCTATTCAGTTATGTATATTTTAATGAACTTATTAAAGAACTTATATATATATATATGTATATATATATATATATATATATANTGCGCTTAAGCTGCAAGTAAACAGCACTCATTAGATAAGTTCAAAATGAAGAATAAAACAAAGAAAAATTATAGACATATGAAAAAAAGTGGGGGGGAAATAATAAGTAAAAAAATAACAAACAACAGTTTAAAAAAAAAGGATGAAATTTTATTTAAAAAACCGGAAAAAAACCGGACAAAAAGATATAATCTTTTCATCAGCCCACACGATTATATCCGTAAAACAGAGTGCTTTCTGATATTGTATCAATAAAGCCAAAGCAAAATATATTAATACAATAGTGTGAGGAGCACTAAAAAATCTTTTTTGTAAAAATTTCAATAAATAAAATAGAACACAGAAAGTAAAAAATAAGTAAAAATAACATGTAAAAACAGAAAATAAAATAAAATTAAAAGAAAAAACATTAAAAATGAGCTATAAAGCAAAGTAGCGGAATCAGATCAACTTACATGGACGGAAATTTTTCAAGAATGATTTAAAAATAACATATATATAT
>NC_092204.1:36797143-36798987 GCF_043381705.1 Parasteatoda tepidariorum
ATTGCTGAATGTTTAGTGGCATTTTAAAAACATTGAAATATGTTATGTTTAAGAATAAGATATAGAAATAATATGTTGCATATTGTATGATTCATTGTTTAAAAAATTGCTTCATTTTGCTAGATATTTACGTTACATGGTTTTCTTTGGATAAAGATGATTAGCAAATAGCATCCACATGTTTCGATACATTCTGAAACTTACGTTCGCAAATTCACCATAAAATGTCGCACAGCATATTCTTCAATTACGATAAGCTACATTTACCACCAAATACTGCTACTATGATTATTTTTGTTATATATATATATATATATATATGTATAATGCCCAAATACGTGAACATTTTAATATTAATTTATCATTTATCATTTTCTTTCAAATAAAGAATGTCCACAATATCTAAAACCAATTGATGCATTGCTGTTGCCATTCTACAGCTAGGCTATACTCGAAATAATTAATCTTGATCATAGACTTTACTATATTCACATATTTTGAGACTACATATAATATTGATTTTTCTTGAAAAAGATTTCAAAAGCTTATATTTGGGAGGAATCAGCAGTGAAAATTACGAAAACCATTTCCAACTCAGAAGGATCCGATCTATTGATGTTTATCTTCAGAACTTCTCGCCTGGAGTAAAGCAATCAGGGAATATCCTTGATATAATCTCTCTGGATATATGAGAAATAACATTGACCTGGTTATTACGTCAAGAGTTTCCTAAACCTGATTTGTTGATAGCAATATGTGGATGTTTCTGAAGAATAAAGCACCTTACTGAAACGTATTAGTTCCATAAGTTGATAGAAAATATGTTTGACCATATTTTAACTTTGATTTACTGACATATTTATGAATAAGTGTATAATGAGATTTATAAATTTAATTCCTGGTCATGAAACACGGAAATATGTTTTGCATTTTCAAAGATAAAGTAGGAAGCTAATATTAGGTGCCCAAAGAATGACCGACCATTTGAAAACAAAAACCAGTTGAAGTGAAAAAGAAAACAAAATTACTGTTTTCTGTGTTTTGTACTGGATATAAGTTACTTCTTAACCAATCAAATTCAAAATGTGTTTATTTGGGGTTATAAAATGTAGTAGAAACTGGAAAAGGGATTTTTTTAAAGTCTAGAGTTCATACTTCCGGGTCATGCACATCAATTTATTCGCAATGATATACATTGTTTACTGAATAATCTACGCTGAATTATAAATCTTTTTAAATTTTAAAATAAGCATTTTAACTGGAAAGACCGAAAGAAAGTGTTTTAGTCATTTCCCCAACATCTAAACTGCAGGTTTAATTAAGAAATTTTAATAATAGATTTTTTTCAATACAGGATGTGATCAATTATTTGCGATTTTTTGCAAAATTATCCTAATCAAAAGGTAAGCAAGCCGAACTAATAGAGACATATTGCATTTAACTGTTACCATTCTAGCTATGAAAAATTATGAAAGAACTACAATTTGTAGTAACAAAGAAGTGCACAATGCAGAAAGAGTTAACAAATATTTCAATTGGTGTTAAAATTTTTTTATCATATTTTATTCAACACCTCCATCGGCTTAGGAATTTTGATATTAATTTCTTAAATTTGTGAAAATAAATGCCTGTTTTCTTAAGCGGAATGCATCAAAACTAACATTTCTTTCTCCTTCCGTTTCTTAATTGATTTTTAATCGTTTTCATAATTAGACCCACAAACAATTAGTACTTTTGTATGACTAAATATATTTGAATATATATATTTGATTATAAATAAAGGATTAGAAAGTATTAATACTAGGATAATATATATATATATATATATATATATATATTTAACA
>NC_092204.1:36799278-36831563 GCF_043381705.1 Parasteatoda tepidariorum
ATGTACAAAAAGAATACTGATTATATATATATATATATATATATAATACTTAACATAAAGTAATTCTACTTTCTTATAAATTTAATTAGATCGTGAAAGCTTAGTTGTCTTATTGTTTAAGGAAATCTAAAGTAAATTTTAAATATGAAAAATACATCGCCAGAACTTGAAAAATGAATTTTAAAGAACAAGCTATTGCATACTTTAAAGAGAAGATAAGATTTCGAAAATAGTTAATTCCCTCAGTGCTTCATATTAAAATATTATACTGGAAATAGAATAAATTGTTCTGAAAAATTACATGTTCTAGGAAAATTTAATGTAAGTTGTGTAAAAAAATCATTAAATAAATTTTTTAATCTTTTCATGATGAAATACATATATTTTTTTAATTCATAGAAGAAACATCGTATTTAGGAATGAGTTTTCAAAATGTATCTTTTAAGGTTTGTAAAAAAATTAGCATTAATTGTTGAGAGACATTTTTGAGTTTCAGTAATTAAGCGTTAACCTTAAGGGAATAAAAGATAATTATATTCCAAAAGAGTGAAGGGCATTCATGTCTTTAGGAAGATTCACATTAATTACACCATCCTTTTCAAAAGATGAATGAACCATTAGGGACTCAAATTTTCTCTGAAACGTATAGTTATACTCTAACTACTCGTAATTCATTAACTTTTAGTAAATGAAATATCACTTTCATCTCATGCACTTGCTACCTAAGCCATTTGTATTCTCTCAAGCGATTGTGAAATATATGCGTATTTCAATACCTTTCATGTATACTTTTACTCCAAAGGAAGAAACACATTTAATTAAATAATGCATATTCATGTCTTTTAAGTAGTGTATTTGAGAGAATTGCATCGAATACGAACCATAAGATTTCAAAACTCAAAATTGTTTGAGACAGATGTGAGAAGTGGAAGTTTAATGGTTTGATACATAGCGTTGTACTTAGGAGCAGACTAGAGTCCAAATATTGTTAAAGTTTTTAAACATTGTTTTCGCTTAAAAAAAATTGTTGACTGACAAAATCGTTCCAAGAGCTTTTTTCTAGTTTTAAAGAAAGCCGATTCATTCCATTTATAGCTTTTAATTGCTCTTCTAAACACTAATACTTATTTAGCTATCATAAAAATGATGGTATGGAGCATAGATATAATTTCCAGATTCATTAAAAAAGCTTGTGTTTCAGTAAAAAAAAAATGTAATTTTAGTACTATTTCAATTTATACCTTTTATAGCATTTAATTGCTCTTCTAAACATTAATTCTTATTTCACTTATTAGTTGAAACGGTTGTAAAGAGTCATTAATAGAATTTCACTATTTTAAAAAAAAGTTTGCGTTTTATTAAAAAAAAAAAACATTTATAGAATCATTTCAGCAATGAGTTTTGTAAATATTTTCAACTAGTGTGTAAGTTTCTTTTAGAAATATTTTTTTTTAATTAAAAGGAATATTGCATTGCACAAATTGGAGGTTCGATTTTGTTTTTTCATCATTTTTCGAAATCATTTCCTAAACAATTTCCAATTATTTAATTATTGGATAAATTGCCATCCAAAAAGTGCACCTTGCATCAAATTGAAGAAATTACTAGATCCCATTGTTTTATAATGCATACTGCATTGAAAGCTTTAAGCATGATGCAGCATATAGAGTTGCACAGATGACTAAGGAAATAAATTAAAGGGTATGAGTGAATGATTGCTCAATCACTGCAATGATTGAGCAATCATTCGCTCATTTTTTGACGGCAAAAGCACTAACCTTAGTTCAATATCGTCATGTTATACACTAGAAGCAGTTTTAAATTTAGTTGAAAAAATGTTTGAGATCTCCAAGTAAGGAAGCAGCTAAATTTAGTATTTGAAAATTCATGTTTCATTGAAGATCACGCGATTTCATTATGAAATAGTAGATAAAAATAAAATAAAAGCTTAAGACAAATAAAATAGGCTAAAACATCTCAATCATCAAAAATAAGAGCTTGAAAGGATTAACATTCCAGTTAAAAGCAATTTTCTTTCGTGACGCAGCTAAATTCCCGCTTAAGTATCAGATCCATCCACGAAAGGAAAACATAATATTAAACTCTTCAGAATAAAACAATCTCAGCATTTTATTAACCGTATCGATTCAATTTAGTTAAATTAAATCAACCTTATGCATGTCTTGCAACAAACAACAATGTTCTTTTTTTAAAATATTTACTCTCTCATAGATTTATTAACATTTTTATAAATTATTTTGTATGGGTATGGAATAAAAACATTTTTTGAAAATTATTATTTTTAAAAACAAAGCGTGATAATATAGAGCTTATCTTTCATTTATATCCATTTCTTTTAATTATGAAAAGGAGCATGTTTATAATTAGAAATGGCGCGTTAAAATAAGTATTTAGAGCTATTACGAAATCTTAAGAGTTTCTGAGAAATCTTTAATCAAGACACAGCAGCGTAATCATTAATAATAATGAATAAATAATTTCTTTCGGAAGCTTAAGAGTAATGTAGGAGGCTGATACGAAGATTCATGATTTCAGGCAACAATACCGCCAAGAAAATGTTTTATTAATATTGAATAGCAGCGATGAATTATTTATGGAGCCTAAGACATTTTTAGATAGATTATTTGTTTGTAAAAATAACTCATGGAAGAAATGAGCAGTTTAATATACAACGCAAAAATAGAATTAGTGTTATATGTATACCTAGATTT
This sequence comes from Parasteatoda tepidariorum, assembly GCF_043381705.1. NCBI lineage: Eukaryota > Metazoa > Arthropoda > Arachnida > Araneae > Theridiidae > Parasteatoda > Parasteatoda tepidariorum. The sequence continues at coordinate 36,802,011 of NC_092204.1, forward strand.
AATATCATATATTTGAGAATGAAGTAAAGATATTAAACAGCCAGTAGCATATTTTTTAAAAAAGAAAAATATGACAGTCGAATTTAATTGGGGAACAGACCATTAATAAAATAAAAGGATAATTTTAAAAGATACATTTTTCAAGTGGGTTAAAAAGCGAAAATATTTTTTATTCTTCTTGCACTCAAAACGATAAAAAAATACAGATCATCATTTTCAAGAGATATTGGGAGGAATTTCTATGGATGTAGAGGCTTATGACAAAAGAGATGCGCTTTACGTTTTTCTTTTGTAGTGTGACAAAAATAAAAATTCTTTTTTCTTTTTTATTCGTGAAGAAAAGCAATTTTTTTTAAAAATTATATATAATTTTATTATTTTCTTCTTTTTACTTTTTCAGATAGTTTATGTCAATTTTTAAAATTTCGATTAGTGATAGAAGGACAGCACAATTCCTTGTCTCATTATGGAAACACTTGTGTTGGTATTATTCACAGAGATTCAGTTGAAATTTCTGCACCAGAGCTTGTCAAAAAATAGTAAAAAAGTTAAATTGACCTTAAAGTATATTTGAGAACTTAAATTCTAGTTTAAATGATCATTAAAAGACCAGAAATGGCACCAATATCTAATACAGAGTCTCTGTTCGCTTTTGAAATTTATTATTTTATTAAAAACAGGACAATACTGGAAATCGGTGTTAAAGATGAGGAAAATGTGGGTTATAATTATTGCAGGTGATAATTATGGTCTTATATTCCTTAAGGAGATAATTTCTATTTTCTGTAGTAAGGAAATGATAGAAATTTGTATTGTCATCTAGCACAGATTTCTAATCAAAATTTAAGAGCTATAGCTAGTAGTACAGTCGTTGCAATTGAAACTATATGATAAGCCTTTTGAATTGTCATCAGACGCTGAGATCATTAAGAGGTTGAGTGATCCAGCTAGTCAGAAAATATCTAAAATTTCGATTGCAATATTTGAATTTTAAGGACATGAAAAAAAATGATAAAAGCATAATTAAATTACATTAGACTTATTAAAGATATTATCAAGGAAATATGCTAGTTTATTAACGGAATAGTAAACAAATTATTATATTTATCTACCAAAGTAAACTTTTATAATTGTTAAATAAATTACTGTTAAATAAATAATTGAAAATGTTAAATAAGCATTAATTAGAAGTTATCTCAATTTTATTTGGTTTCAGCAGTATGTTTTACGTAAATAAACTATTTATGTTGCTAAAAAAATATGTAATAGCACATTTTCTACATTTTAACAGCAATTTCGTCTGCATTATGAGAGAAGTTTTGTAAGGAGGATAGTAATATTATATGAACCATATCACTCATTAACATATGGATCATGAAATATATAAAAATAAAAAATAAAAATAAAACTTCTTAAATAGTTAAAATGGATTAGGCATTTTTGTACGAAACATAATCTTCAATATTTGTTAATTAAAACACTGCTTGAAATCAAAAAGTGTAAACAATATACGACTTATATCATGTATCAAATTAATTTTGGTTTGTCTAATTTTATACAAACCTCACATATGCATAGTCTTATTAATTTTCCGAAAACGTAACTACTTTATTTACTTTCAAAATTCATGATTTGGTAATTTTTATTTTCTATTTAGGTAACAGGTTTTTTATTAAGCGACTTTTGGTTCACGTTTAAACATTCTTTCGAAAAAAACACGCTTTTTTAAAATCAATAAAATATAGATGTTTCATTTTGTTTTTTTTTTCCATTGAATTCTTTGCGAAAAGATAGATAATTCCTCTCAGCTCAGTTAAACTCCCTAAAAACGGAAATGAAAAAAGATTATTCCAAAATAAATCTCAAGAGTTGTAAAATAAAGAGCAGCTTTCGTTCATATTGCAATAGTAGGATGCATTTTAACAACTATTGCCTCGATTCAAAAATACGCTTAAGGACTATTCAATTCCCAAGTCCCATTGAAAAGGAAACGTGATTTTTAAATAAAAATATATTTGAATCATCAAAAGGAAATTTTCCCTGAAGTGCTATTTCAAAACAAATAACAAGAAGTTAAATTACGACGATAAAATTCTTCGTTCATCCGTGAATAACACAAAAGGGAATAATGTATCACGGCTTAAAATTTTATCAACAGGTTAAATTTATATTATGCTTTGTATATTTTAATGCTAAATAGTTTTTTTCAGTATTAAAATGCTATAAAAACAATTTGCATTATCATCAATGATAGGAACAGAAAATGTATTATTAGAATTTTCATACTAAAATTACGGTAAAATAACCGACGCATGGTAAAATAACCTAACTTCAAATCACCAATTCCGCAGCATATAGGAGCTTGAGGATTGGTGTGGGACTGAGGGTTGTTGTTGTTGTTCATTTACGTCACACTAGAGCTGCACATTGGGCTATTGGCGACGGTCTGGGAAACATCCCTGAGGAGGATCCGAAGACATGCCATCCCAATTTTGATCCTCTGCGGAGAGGATTGCACCCCCGCTTCGGTAGCCCGACGACCTGCACGCGAAGTCGAGCACTTTACGGTAGAACAGTTTAACGAGGACCAATACCGCACACCCTCGGTCCCTACGCAGACTGATCCAAGTGGTCACCCACCCGCACATTTACCGTAGCCAGTGATGTTTGACTTCGGTGATCTGCTGGGCACCGTGTCTTAGCGATCAGTCCACTGCGGGACTGTGGGACTGAGGGAGAAAAGTAGATACTGTCTGACTCTAAGAACAGATACCATCACGATGTCTGGTTGATGATGGTTGCTACAGCAACAGGGTAAGCCAGGGCAAAAAAATAGAAACAAAACAGAAAAATTTCTATTATTGGACGTTGACAAACAGAGAGTACGCCAGAATAGCAATAATTTCGGACTGTGAGAGATAGCTAGAATTTCTACACTGCAGCAAACTAATTTAGTTTATGCTTAAAAGATGGCAGCACATTATTTAATTTTATTATTTTTTAAACTGTTGTAATCTATATAATTAAATATTAATTAATACAAGAGCTAGGGCCCACACAAGAAACTTACGAACGCCGCAAGTTCTTCCTCTCTGAATTAATCTCTCTGGGTTGAATTATTAAGATTGCATCTTAGTTCGTGAACATTCATGCATTAGATCAAATGCTATTAATTTGTCCTATTTTATTGTACATTGTACATTTGAAATGTATTTCAATTTGTGTACTTACTCAGTTTCATTTTTTTGTTATTAGGAATGTTTTATTAATTAAAACTATTTTAGGAAGTCAAAACATATAATAAACTTACCTTTTCATAATTTATTGTATGCTTAATTTAGAATTAAATCTACCTTTGCAATTTTATTTTACAAAAACCTATTGAAAACCAGAGACACCATCAAAATATTTAAAAAACATGTATTATATAGAGTAATAAAATTTTATTTCTCACATTGAAGGTAATAAATTTACAATTATTTAAATCTTTTATGTTTTTAAATAAACAAGGAATCAGATCCACTAATTTAAAAGTTTAAGAATTGGTTAAAAATAACAAGTTAAAGCATCAAACTAATGTACATAATAAATTTAACGTCACTATGTTTTACAAATGAAAATTAAAAGTGCCTTACTTTTAGAAAAATAAATTCTTTCTAAATATTGGGATTCATATCATGGAGATTTATTTGTTTATTTTTGGAAGGGATTCGTAGAAAATAATAAACGAAAGCTATTTAATGACTCTTTTGTTTATAATTGTTGTTATATTGTGTCTAATGTTTGATACACGAAACCAATGCCTATTTCTGAAAGGAAAACGTAGAAAACTTTTTAAATATCATCCATTTCTACAAGACAGACAATTATATTGCAAATAATATCTTATAAAATTAATTTTAAAATATTCTTTATTAAAATATTTACTATGTAAATAAAAATAGCTTGTAAATAGTAAATGAAACTGTCATTTTCTTTTAAATTTAATTTAATATGTTTCTGCTACACATATTCAATTGCATTGCAAATAACAATTTGCTAAATTAATTCGTAAAATGTTTTAAGAGTTAAACTATTTACAATATAAATAAAAGTCACAAGGAAATGGTAAATTGAAAGGTCAAAGTTTTCCTTTTGTAGTTTAATTACATAGACTAGCAAATACTCTTTAATGATTAGAATTTACAGCCGAAGTAATTATTTTTAGTAAATGCTAATGAGCAGTTCGAAAACTAGTGTAAGTATTTAAGAAAATATTAAGCGAGCTGATCGCATTAAGACTCTGTTGTTATTTGAAAGACAAAAGCTTAACAACTACGTATATGTCCTAATGACAAATTAATGCAAATGACTTAACGTCTCCGTACAGCGATTTTCAGACAAAATTATCTTTATTTGTAATAGAAGTTTCCTGAGATTTGCTTGTAACTTTCTTAGCCAAATCAGGAATACATTAAAGACAAATTTTTCTCAAAATTGAGTGATTCCTTCCCAGAATTTGCTTAAAGTTTTAAACATTTAAAGTAAAGTATTTTTTGCTGTTGCGTATTATTTGCAATTGCGCATTATTTGCAGTTTAAAATCGCGTACGCGTATTTTTATAGTTAGGATATATATAGTATAGGAATTGGTATTACTAGTTGCAACACATTCACAATTGAATAATTTAATCTATTTTTATAAGTGGGCTTAAAAATTTACAATTATTACTCCTAAACTTTTTTAGTCATTATTTATGACCATTTATAATTGTCAGATTTCATTTTGAGCAGCATGGAGTTTGAAGTTTTTTTTTTATTCTAATAGAATACAGAAAACATATCTTAATTATTTGTTCAGATTTAATTTAGGTTTTATTTAAATCAACCATTTATGTTTTTAAAATCTGCAGTTTTAAAAAAAATATTTTCAACAAAGTTAAGCTGATGCGCAACGCTACTGATAAATAAAACAATTGTAGTTACCTTTAATTTTAATCAATAGCTCAGTTCTACTGCCAAGTCTACTGTATATACAGTCATTTGTCTTAAAAGAAGGGATAATATTTTAGGTATGAAATATTAAAGAAAAAAAAATACTTTTAAACTATATATTTTTATTTTTAAAGTAAATAATTACAAGCAAAGTAAAACATATAAAGCGAGATTTGCGCATTAAAAACGCATCGAATTTAATAAAACTCACAAGCATTTTACAGAACAGGCCTATTTTACTGTCATTTGTCATTACTTTTGTCATTTGGCATAATATAGAATGTCGAAGCAATGTGCGAAATGTTGATTCGTATTTCAAACTTAGCCACCTGCATATTCATTTTTCAAATTACGTGAACACAATCTGTATTCTGACAGAAGCTGATATCTAATTGATTTCACATATAAGGATTCAAATTGGTGGGGGAGTTTTAAGTAACTTTCGATGACGCTTTGCTGTGGAACGGTTATATTAAATAATCTGCACCGTCGAGTGCATCGAAAACAAACATTAATATGCATTATAAAATAAAACATGTGATATAATATATTTTTTATTATTTTTCAATATAAATAAGTCTTGTACTTTTGCAATATATCATATGTATTATTTCTATTAACAATGTAATATGCTGTATTGTCAAAAATATTCCATTTCTTCAAGCCTCTCGAAATTTTTTATATTCAAGAAAAATAACTGCAATAATAAAGATGTCACCCATGCTATTTCGTGTAATAAATCAAAAACAAATACTGTATTTAAAGAGAAGAGAACGTGCTTAGAACCATCTGTTTCTACTAGAGAAGCTATAAAAGAGTCATTTCGCAGAAAGATCAAATTGAAAATATATGGCCTGCGTTGCCACAAAGTGTTCTTCGTAAATACCAAGTTTATGCTTTCAAGGTCAAAATCGTTCTAAGACCAATGATTTTCCAATAGCAATTTTGAAGTGGTAACTATTTTGAAAGATTTATAGCCATAACTTTACCGCAGAAATGTGGGCAGAAATTAATGCAGGTTTTATGTCTTTTTTTAATCCGGTTTTCATAAATTTATGAATTTATTTTTCTAGTTTACTTTTGTATAAAACTGTACATACAAAAAGTTGAAATGATTAAATACATGTAAGATGAAAACTAAAAATATTTCCATAATCAATACACATATATTTCATAATATTTCCAACAAATAAACGTACTGTTAGAAATTAAATTTTAAAATTATTTATTTTATATGTTACGAAGTCTGAGCAAAATAATTTTTTTTCTCTAAACTATCACAAGATGGCTGAAACAGACTAGCGTATTACGTTTATTACTTTTTTAAACTATTCTTTTTTCTTCTCAAGGGGTATTATTTATTGATTTTAGCTTAGGTTTAACAAATCATATTTGTTCTATTGATATGAATCAAGACATATTTAAGATATGCATAATAAAACCTTAACAACGAGCCAAAAATCAGCTTAAGATCAAACGATATTCAAAGTTGCATTCAGCATCAATCTTGGAATTTTTCCATTATCTCGAGAAAATCCCTCTTTATATTCTTTGTTCCTTTTCTGTCAATGAAGATCAAGATTTCGATCCAGGCTGTCATTCGTTATTTCAGTCCCCTAAATCTATAACTGTTCGTTAAATGTATTCGAATGTGTTGTGCGTAACTAAATGTCATCATTTGTTTAATAATGTGTAGCATAATATAGACTTAAAGACCCTAATATTACCTCAGAACATAAATTATATTCATTACGCTTATTAAGCGACTTATTTTTAAAAGTAAATCAATGTTTCAAAATAGTTATATTAATATTTTCGCATTAATTGAAGATGTAAATATAAAGATTTAAAGCACTCAAAAATACCACTGAAATTATATGTAGTTATAATATGATTTTTCTATGGATGGAAAGAATCTTTTATTTTCGAATACAAAACACAGAACAGTTTCTTATGATAATTACTTGCAATTTGAATGAAAATAAACTATAGCTACACAGTTCTGCTGTTAGAGGCTAGTAAATGTTGGTATGCTTAATGAACTTTGTTATCTGCAAATGATGGTCTTATAATAATACATCATATTTCAGCATCGATTTAGATCAGATGCATCCTGTAATACAGTTAATTTATCTCAAAGGTTAGGGGTACTTCCAACAGGAGAATACGTCTTACAATGCACGGAGAAATAAATCTGGTAAATTACCGTACTGTATGGTTGTGACAACCATAAAATACCAACCAAAAAGCACCATAATTCTGGTTAAGAAAATTAAACTGTAGTATATTTAAACCATTCATTTGGAAATGTTTTCCATTCGTAGGTAACGGTTTACCGGGAATTCTTATTTTCTAAATTATAGTACTTATTACCTCACATTTAGTAAAAAATACAAAGGTGAAAAGTAAACTTAAAACAGAATAAATGGTTTTTATGCCACGCTTTTAAGTATCATGATAAAATTTCCAAACATTTCTAATATTTATTAAACATTATAAAATCATATTTTTTTGCTAATTTTACTAAAATCATTACCAAAACGTTTCAATAAAAATTGCAGAGCTTTTTGGTGCTTTCATTGGGCTATAAACATGGTAAATTTCACCATATTCTGGTAGTTTTGACAATTTTTTTAGCTATGTAAAGGATTGGCTTTGGGATTAAGACAGCCTTTTACTAAGTTGGACAGCACAATCCTCAGATTTAAATCCTATTGACCTTAGTAGGAAGTATTGTATTGAAGGTAGGTTTGTATTGAAATTGAAAGAGCTACCTGTCTGATTGACGTTAAAATTTTAACCTCAATTCTCACTCTATTAGAAAATGGTACAATTGTTCCGCAAACAAATTAGCAATGTCTAGCTACGCTCTTGCTCTAAACAGGATTCCAAGTCTGAATTGAAGGAAAAATGTTGTCAAAACAGATATTGATGGAGTGATCATAATATGGCCACTAAGTGGCCAGTCAGTGTATACTCATGCAATTATCAAAGTTGTATTAAAGCTATTATTGCTGCACTCAAAGTATTCATCGCAGTTTTTGTTTAAAAAATTAAATGTTTGAGTTCCAGCTTTTATGAGAAATAATTTACTAAATAAAAATTATTTAGGATATAAAGATGCTCTGTTTGAATTATTACGTTTCATAAGCGCAGTACATATAACTAGTAGTTACAAGGCGTATATAAAATAATGAGACTGACAACAGAAAGTTTGATATGGTAGCCTTCGACTCTCCAAATTTTGAGGGGTGGCAGAAAAAGAAAATAAAGCTAAAATAAGAGAAAAAGAAATATGGAAAAGAAATAACAAAAAAAAATACTGTAAGTCTTTTTGCGGGCATTTGTAAGAAGCGCTTTTTACGAAATAAAACATTTTTTCTCAATAAATAAATAAATAAATTGACCTTTCATTGATTCACTGTCAAAAATTAGAAAATATAGACGAAGCTGTTCCTGACATTTAAATATTAAATCAAATATGAGTCTGATTTAACAATGGGTATTCTGTCTATTGTATTGAATTTAATAATTTATTGATACAATACTTTACAGAACAAGAATAAATACTAATAAATTGTTCAAAAAATATTTATTTTAATTGAGAAAACTAACAAATTTAATCTTTACGCGAAAGAAGTTTCTTCTTAAAAATATTAAACAATTTAAAATCTATTTAATAATTGGGTGAGGATTGGTTGCATTAGAGGCGAAACAAATGATCTTGTAAATCTCAGTGGAATGAGCCGAATGATACAATTGACTAATCTGTGGAATCAGTATCGGCTTTCCACTCATGGTTTTGAGTGTGACTGATGGTTTGTGGACTCATATTGGATTTCTGAAATTATTTCGATCGTGTTTAAGCAGTCACAATAATTAATATATTTCATGCGAGTTCTGCGTCACTACAGTAATACAATCATTTATTGCATGATGAAGGAACAAAAAATATTTGACATAAATAATAAGACACGTATACAATGTTTATTGAATTTCATCTGTAGCCATACCTTAATCTTTAATATAATATAGTTGTGAATTTTATTGAAATTTGTTTAAATAATATTAAAACAATTTTGCTTTAATTTATGTTTTAAAAAATAGATAAATACTATGTAAATATAATATAATTTTAAGATATAAAATTTGAATTTTCTTCCAGCCTTAAAATTCTTATCAAAGTAATTTGGGAAAAATCGAAAACTTGCATTTAATAGATTTAAAATGAACTTTATTTGATGAAGAAAGCCAGTAGACAAGTGTCGTATGGATATGGTGGTGTCTTTTCCCGTCTTAAATTTCAACATTAAAGTCAATTTTAAAGAAAATAAAAAAAAGCCTTTTGCCATGCGCAATTTTTAAGTTATCGCAAATTAAGGATAAACTCAATTAGAGAAGAGAGAGAATGTGCTGTTAACAGACTTAGCTCCAACAATATTAGATCATACAGAGTCGCGGTGGCTCAAGAGGAGCGTTTACCTCTCATTGAGCTGTCCAAGGTTTAAATCCAATTGTTGGCTGGTGGGTACGAACTCTGCTCTCAGCTCACACTGACTACAGTGCTGACGTAAAATATCATCAGTGATAAACTGATCATGGGTTAAAATCTCATTGCCATGAGTTGTGGTGGCTCAGTAAATAGAGCGTTTGCTTTCCAATGAGGTGAACAGCGTTGGAATCTCAGCGATGGCTGGACGATACAAATTCCACGCCAGGCTCACTCCTACCACAGTGCTGACGTAAAATATTATCAGTGGTAGATGGATCATGGTTCCCTTGGCATCAGGTTAACCATGGGAGGATTTCTTGGTTTTCCTCTCCATGCAACGCAAATACGGGTTAGTTCCTTATAAAATCCTCCACAAAAGCAAATTTTACTCCCAATACTTGACCGAGAAGTCCCCTTGTCTTGTGGATGAGGTTGAAAATTTCAAGGTTATGGAGTTGAACAGTGGTTGTCGTTAACCCAAAAACTGGGTCTATCGTTCAATGAGGTTTATAAAATGAAATAAAATTCTTAACCGTCATGTTAACCTTTGGTTTTACTACAAGCTTACGGAGTTGAATATTAGTAGTTGAAAACTCAGAATACGGTTGACTGTCCAATGCCGGTTATAAAATAAAATTGATCATACAGCAAAGAAATATAATACAAGAAAATAATCAGATATAGTATTTGGGAGTTGTTTTCTAAGGTTTCAAATCACACTAGCAGACTATCGTATCATACTTCCGAAAAAGTTTTGATTCATAGCTATTGATACTTGTATCCATTTTTAATCCAATAATGTTTTGAATGATAGTAGAATTCAGACATTTATAACCTTCGGTAAATCTTATGCACGTAAATGTTCCATGGCTTATGGCCGGAACTCAGATCAGTGCAAGGATTATACTTACATCCATATCTTAATAGAGAACGTTGACATAGGTTGCGACATGATATGGGGAGTTGATAGTTTAGAAGTAAGAGTCATCCATACTATAAAATAACCATAGGGTAGAAAATCTTAATTGTCAAAAATATCCATGAAGGTAATGGAACTGCACTCAAAGGTCACAGATCTAAACAAGAAAAATACACTTAGATTCCATGCAAATTCGCCGTTGTCCGGCTGACTTGTACTATTGTAGAATAGTCTAGGTAAAATGCAATACTTATAAGATATACACCGAAGAGTCATTGCATTATGACCACCCTGCTAATAACATGTAGGGCCACCTTTAGCCCTAAAAACTGCTAGCACCCGCCGTGGCATTGATTTTACAAGGTGCTGATAGGTAGTCTGACGTATCTGGTACCAAGCGCTCATCAACTGGTCCTGCAATTCCCTCACATTGCGAGGGGGTAGAGTGGCAGCACGAGTTTAGTTTTCCAAGTAGGACCACAAATGCTCTTTTGGATTAAGGTCAGGTGAGCTGGTGGGTGGTCATAATGCAATGGCTCTTCGGTGTATATTTTAAGTTTGGAAAGGCAAAAGTAAGCTAGAAAAACTGATCAAGTCAAGTAAAAAGTTTCAATTAAGTTAATTAAAGATAAAAAGGAGAGAGTATCAATATTTGACTTACAAATTTGTTTTCATCTTTTACGTTTATTTTATGTTAAGTTTTATTTACTTTAGGATACACGATAATTGGAGAGAAGCAATTTACTCATCTGTTTGAATATATCTTGTTCAGCTAAGTGATGTTTACCAATTAAAGTCGTTTATTTTCTTTGTGGATTTTAACAGTTTGGTTTAAATACTTTTTAATCGAAGGGAATTATAAAATAAACGAAGAATTATTTAAAAGAAAAATTTGATTAATTGAAATCGAAAAAAAGTTATGTTAAACATTTTTAATGATTATTTGCTTACAATAAGTTTAAGGAGTATGCCATTTTAGGAAAAAAATATTGATTTATTAATGGTAATTGTTTGATGAATAAAGCACTGAAAATGTTAAGAACATTTTGGGGAAAAATATCAAACAGAATTAATATTTTAAAAGCTAACTGAAAACACGTGTTTATTTTCGTTTCTCTACTCTTTATCATCGTGTTTCTTTATTTTCAGCAAAGTCAAAGTCAACTGTGAATTAAATAAAAAAATAGCATTTATATTTAAAAAAATTGATAGGAAAAATAGATCAACTGGGTCCTCAGGAGTTGGCCATGATCAACAATCTTAGTGCTAAATGATTCGAGGAATAACTGGTGTTTTTAAATAATTTTTTGAATGAGTTAAACACCTTAAAGCTTGCTTATACTCTTTCTCCTTTATCTTTAGTCTTTTTATTATTTTGATAATGATGAGTAATATGTAATGTAATAAATATAATGGAGGGCATAAACTAATAATAAAAAAATTGTTTTTGTATAAATATTTCAGTTTTTCATATGTTAATGTAGTGTTAGTTTATATCTATTCATTAAATATATATTATGAAAAAAATATGTTCAAAACTACCTGGATATGTTTACCTGTTTCTGAGAACACCGAAAATCTCTGAAATTTTTAAAGAAACGCTTTGGTTATGAGTTTGGCAAAATTAACAATAAATTATGATTTTATAATGTGTGATAAAATTTGGTAAATGTTGTAAAATTTGATAATTTTCTAATAATACCGTAGAGCATGGCATAAAAATCATTCGGTTAAATTTAGTTTTCACTTCAGTATTTTTAACTAAATGTGCGGTAACAAAAATTATAATTTTGAAAGCAAGAATAATCGTTAAACTATTTCAATATGAACGCAAATAATACCAAATGAATAGTTTTAATAATATGGTATATTTGACCCGTGGTGGCTGAGGGAACAGAGGTGAACCGGGTTCAAGTCCCAGTGATGGCTGGTCGATACGAATCCCACAACCGGCTCTCACCGACCGCAGCGATAATGTAAAATACCCTCAGAGGTAGACGGATCATGGGTTACAGTACCCTTGCCTTCAGGCTAACCGTGGGAGGATTCTGTGATTTTTTTCCCGTGTAACACAAATGCGGTAACTTCATCAAAAAATCCTAAACGAAGGCAAAATTTCTTTCAATACTTCATCTAGGAGTTCCCTTGTCTTCTGGATTGGGTTTAAAATTATAAGGCTACGGAGTTGAAAATTAGTAGTCGTAAACCCAAAATTGGGTCGGCTGTTCAATAACGGTAATAAAATAAAATATTATATATTTCTTTTTATTAACATGAATTCTGTTTTTCTTACAGGAAGTGTCATTACTATACAGTACGTTAATTTTAACAGAGTTTTTTTCCCCGTGTACAGTTTTATTACTCTATATAAAGAACAATAATATACAAACTTGCACATAAAATTTATAAATGTTTGTTTTATTTTTTATTGATGAATCCCTATGTGCTTAAAAATACGCAAAATTTAGGTGCATGGAAATCTGTTGTATGAACAATTATTGTAAGAGAATTAAATAAGCCTCGAATTAAATCTCAAAAAAATTTATTAAGCATAGAAACATATCAGAATAGTATTAAAGCAGAGATTAAAAATTTACAATTTATTTCAATTTAATTTTTAGAGCAATTAGTTAAGAGTAATTATTTGCCTAATAATAACTGACTCAATAAAGGGTTTTTTAAAAGTTCTCTTGCGTAGGAAAGCAAACAAATTGCAGTTTGAAACGGAATAATAACTTTAACTATAAACTGTATTTACCCCCTTGCTAACAAACCTATATTTTTGTTTAAAAAAGTGAACTGAATGTGCTTTTTCAATTTTATAAGAATTATTAAATTCAGTGATAAATTAACAGTTTTTTTTTTAAAATTTTGCTCGAACTAAATGCGCAACTTTTAAAATATCAAAAATTTAAATCGCAAACACATTTCCTTTATGCAAAAATAATTATTTTTATTCTTATTGACATGTTTTGAGTTTTTCATAATTAACACTCCTAAAAGCTAACCAAAATTTATCCTAAATAAATACCTTTTACAAACTCATAACAGTTATAAAAATAGCATATTATTTGCTAATAAGCATTATATAATGAAAACCTTCATAGAACATCCTTAACTTTTGTTTCCATCACTAATGCATACCCGTTTTAACATGAAATCAGTTATGCAGGTATCAGTCATGCACATACCCGCATAACTGATCTTTTATCTATTTATTAATACTTTAAAGTAAGTTATTTCCAACTTCATTCACTCAAAAATTAAAAATCTATGCTCAGATATGACGGAGAACAATGTATAAAATGCATCTATATCGAAAGCATGTAAAATTAGTTGGGGGATTTCATTATGTGATACATAGCTTTACTTAAGTCTTCATTTGGATTGAATGATTAATTTCTCCATAAGTACGTTTAAAATCAATTATATATTAAGCGTCAATAATCATTACTGATTTATTTCGTGTTTATTCATGTTTGGCAGTACTTGAATTTCCAAATTGTATGAAATATGCAGTAGAATTCATTAATTTTGACAGCCTGCATTTTCTCGAATCATGAAAGCTCATTATTTATGCATTACATGCAAGGCTTAAAATTTCTGAATTTGGTAATTCACTTACGTATCTATTATTATGGTTAACTCAACTAAACAGGTAAATTAAAATTCCGGTTTAGTGAAATGCTTCAGGCATTATAAAATATAATACTTTTAGATATAAAAGTTACGTCAGCTGCAATCTCTTTCATTATAACAAATCAAGAGATAGCTTAATTATTTATGAATATTATTTACATTTAAACAAACTTTTAGTGTTTGTAAAGCAAATCGCTTCCATATAAATATTATTTTAAATGCATTAACGCTATCTTTTATCTAAAACAGGAAAAGAAACATTAGTGATAGAAGATGACAGTGACGTAATTATTCCTTAATGCGAAAAAATAGAAAAAAAGAATTTATAACTGTAATGACATTTTTACATTTTATTTTTAAAATAAATGTAATATTATTTATTTCAGTTTATTTATTATATTTTATTTTTCACATTTAATTTATAATTTTTACAATGGAGGAAGTTTTATAATTGTTCGATAATAGGAAAAAATAACAGCTTTACCTCTAAATGAATTGCCTTCTACAATAATAAGAGCTCAGACTAAATACAATTTTTGCAGAATAGAAAAAAAAACTATTTTCAATTTGATTAAGAATTGCGAGAACAGTTAAAAAACAAAGTTTTTCATGTTAGATTACTGTTTAATTGAGTTGAATCAATTTTCTAATTAATAGTTAAAATACTACATTAAATACCGTCATTCTTAAGTCTTTTTTCAATTTAAGACATTTGCCAATTAGTATTTATTTAAAAACTATGTAATTAATGTATGACTTAAATTTATGATGTTTTATATGATGTTTATATGATGTTTTGCTAAGACATATAGTTGGAAAACAAAAGGAACGCTTTATGTTACCACTCAGTACAGAGTAACATATGGCCAACTGTCACATCTTAAACTTTGGCTTACGTTAATTGGTAATGTGGTAACATATGACTAAAAAAAGTGCCCAAAGTACGAAAAAAATAATATAAATCCGAATAAATTTTGTTCTATTGATCGAATGTTCACTAGCGAAGACTTAATCTTAATAGCTTGTGGGCATAGCCTTAAACATGCAAATTAATTAGTGCTGATAGTAATTTAATAAAAGAAATACATAGTGGATAGTGCACCAAAGGAGAAAACGAAACCGATTCGAAAATAAAATTTTATTGGGTAAAAACTGCAAAAATTCAAGAAAAATACAAATCAAGTACAAAGAAAATCCCATAAATAAAAACATATGAAGCTCAAAGCAGGACGAATGTCATGTGCTACTAATGTCTCGTAAAATGATTTCGAAATATTTTCGTAATTAAGTTGCCAGATTTAAACATGAAATTAAAGAGTAAATAGAGTTCATGTTGAAGTAAAGAACCGCATTTGGTTTGTCGATTACCTGAGATAGGCCCAATAACCAGATTTGAGCAAAGTAGGCATTATTAAACTGGATAATAAAACGTCGAATTTTGAAAACATTTTAATGCAATGTTTTTAATAATTATTATTAAAATTTATTAATTAATTATTGTTGTTGCTATCAATTTTTGATTAGCTATCAACTTTTTTCGGTCACAGAATTTCATCTGAATTGAATTTGCACATGGCAAATACATCAATCCAGATAACTAGATTCTTATGCAAATACACTTTTTTATTAATTTTCATACATAATTCAAGGTTTTTGTATAGAATTCAAATACATTTGTTGGACATCTATTGTTTTTAATGAAATTTTATAAAAGTACGTCTATTTGTACATAAATAAATGAATATTACTAGTGGTGGTGGTACTTATTCCTCTTGGCCCTGAACAAGGCTAGACCAAGTCCAGGAAACCGTTCACCGACAGAAAATCAAACACCATCTGCGGATCCTCCAAAATAAAATTTTTCTCCAGTCCCATACAGGTCAGCAAATGATCAGGTGAAGCCTGGTGATCATTACATTTTAGGCATACATGGAGCGTCTTTTGACCGTGAACAAATGTTAGTCCGCGGGTATGACCAGTGATTAGTCTTGTGATAGCTGTCTGTAGTTTCCTATCACTTTTTAGCTCCATGGCAGCCGCAGGACTATTTTGTTGATACCATTCACGAGTAGGTGGAATCCTCCAAGTCCTATTATTGTCGGCCTTTACTTTTGCATAGATTTCATTGTATGTTTGAAGGCCACTACTATCTATGGGATCATTGGAGCCCTCCTTGGCCAGTTCATCGGCCAGATCATTAAAGTGAAGGTTCACGTGGGAGGGGATCCACTGAAGATGTATATCATTGTGATAAGATTAAGTCATCAAATTGTCGCGTTTAT
Organism: Parasteatoda tepidariorum; assembly: GCF_043381705.1. Taxonomy (NCBI): domain Eukaryota; kingdom Metazoa; phylum Arthropoda; class Arachnida; order Araneae; family Theridiidae; genus Parasteatoda; species Parasteatoda tepidariorum. Next base: position 36,818,316 of record NC_092204.1, read on the forward strand.
GGCGATTAGTTCTGATCTGAAAACTGAGCAATGGTTTGGGTTACGCCTTATAATTTTTGTAACGTCATCTTGGTTTTTTATGACAACACCACTACCAGTGTTGCCATTATCAAATTTACTTCCATCCGTGAAAATATGCACTGCTTCATTTGGGGTGTTGTGGATTGTCTCCAGTGCCAACTGTCTAAGAAGTGCTGGATGCTGATTTTTCTTACTACTGGAGGCCAAAAGTAAGGATATTACTAGTACTATTATTAGTTGTAGTAGTTTAAAAGTAGTGTTAAATTAATTTTTTTAGAAATATTATAAAACCATGTAAGTTATTTTTTCTTTTTTAATTCTCAACTCAAATATATTAAAATTAACATAATCGTCAACATTAGGAAGCAATATTAATTCCACGGGGTAAATATTATTTAAGGAAATTACATAATTTTGAAATTTAAAGACGTTAAATTATCTATAAATTTAAAAACAAATTTGGCAAGTATAAAATACAGTAATATTTTTTCCATAATAATGTTCAAATAAGTTAGCCAGAAATCATGAAAAATTAGATCTTTGTGGTGTTCCATCTATTTAAATATAAAATTGTTTACCATAATAAAGATAATTAATAAAACTACACACCTTAATGAAAGCTCCCCAGAAATCGAATTCGCCTTTAAGGACTCTTTTATAATCAAACTAATTACTCAAATGAAAATCTTTTTGTTTAGAAAATGAACTGCTAAAGTGATTTTGGTTATAATCTATGAAAAACCCTTATTTAATAATATTGTTCATAGTTTAAGTAGTTATAGGTTTAGTTAAATTATTATTTGACCTACAAGGGATTGATCTAAATTCGATAGGAATTTTAAAAAGTTTTGGTCTGATAATTAAATAAGAAAAGTGTATGTAATTTTATTTAATTTTTAACCTCTTATAGAAGTTTAAAATTATTTCAATGATAATAATATTCTGTAAACTGTTAAGCTTGAATTATTTACGATTAATTAATTCCTTATTTAAAAGTTCAGCATAGAATTCTTACAAAAAGCTGTATAATTGTTGTTATAAATATGAAATTCTTTTTAAGAAGCTTAATAGCGAGATTAATTAAAAAAGTATTCAATTGTTATGGAATGTGTGCTGTTTAAAGTCTCCTTAATATTAAGAATAAAGATTTTTAAAATCATAAAAACCCAGTATCCATTCTGTAAACAGCCCAAAGGGTAAAGAGAATCTATTAAATCTATTGATTCTATCTAATCAAATTGAATCAATTAAATGCTGTTTAAATAAAAATTATTTTTGTAGATTTATTAATGATTTAATTACCTTTAATTTCTTAAAGTTATATAATTTTGTTAAGCAATATTTACCTTGTGAAATTAATTTTGCTTCACAATCAGAACTATAATATAGTTTAAATTGTTTGAATTTAATTAATAAAAAAGAAGAGAATATCTGCATTGTTGACTTATTAGGTAAAAGGAATGATTTTAAGATATTTTTTGATAATTTTTAAATATTTCAAGCTGATTAAATTGCATTCTAATGTTTCGAACACATTTATTCAAGTACTATTTTTAAACAAATAACGAAAACTAAAATGATTTGTTAGATTTATTTATCCAAAAAACAATCGACATAGTAAAAATAGACAATATACATACAGAAAACAATGAATACATATCAAATGTAATTTAATTCTATACAAGTTAATTGAGATACTTGTGTATTAAAATTTTTTACTGAATATAGTTGCATAAAAATCTTGTAATTATTTAGATTTTATTTTTTATCTTGCTCATATTTAAATTCAGACAAATCCGTGGTTTAAAAAATTATAACAAAACCACAACTTCTTACAATGTTTTTCAATAAATGTTAATTATTTCTTTAAAATCATCGAATTAAAATGTTACATTTAAAATTTGACCTTTTATTAGTTATAAACTTTGAATTATCCAGTATAATATATTCTTACTTTGCGCAAATCAAGTATCAAGACCAATCCAAAGTAACAGACAAATTGAATGCAGATCTTTATTTTAATATGAACAAGCCTTAAACATATTTTCTCACTACCCTCTATTCAAGCTTTAATTTCATATTTTGAAATCTGGCAAATTAGTTACAAAAATATTCATAAATCTTTTTTTTTAATCATTCATAAATCAGCCGGGTGGTTAGCTCGCTTGACTACCAAGCCAATGGCCGCCGGTTCGAATCTCGCTCTGGGCATGGATATTTCTCTCTCTTGCGTTGTCCTCTTCTATGTGTGATGAGTGAATGTGGCTCACCCTATGAACGGGTTTGTGGGATGGTGGCGTGGGCAATGTTACTCGCCTCCGTGACTTTGGTTCACAGGTGCCCACTGGGTAACGCGAAAAGAGCAACAACTCTGGCATCTTCTAAGGCAAAATGAATAAAGTTCAGTGCCTACCATTCGAAAAAAAATATCCATAAATCATTTTTTCAAGATATTATTAAGTACATGACATCTGGTCTGCCTCCTCGCTTTATACATTCTTCTATGCTTCACTTTCTGTTTTGATTTGCAATTTCGTGGTTTTTACTATATAAAACCTTATTTGAGAATTGGTTTCCTTTTTTCCTTTTTGGTTCTCTTATTGTTTTGATATATTTTGCTTTAGTTGTATTAATGCCAAATTATAAAGCACTATTTTTGCTGATATAATCATGTGAGCTCATGAAAAGGTTTTATCTTTTTATTATTTATTTATTTTTGTTTTATATTTTGTTGATTTTTTTAAAAATATTTTTTATTATTTTCCTTTTTTTCCTACTGTTTATGATTATTATTTTTTAAATTTTATCCTAGTTTTCTTTGCATCTCTAAGCATCAAAACATTTTTGGAAACTCTAAATGCTTGAAATAAAGTAAAATCTATGTGTTAAATATAATTCCAGTAAGCCTGGCGCTATTTTTTACTATTTTTCTTCAAGTGACATTCTTGGAAGATTTAGAATTCCGCAGTGACATAGAACGATTCAAATATTTTCTCAGTAACTGACTGCTGCGTCGAAATCATTTAAAAGAATTTTCGAATGATATTTGGAACATTCCTCGTGGTTGATGCTACTTCCATACCTGGAGTCTTTCTCTGCTATTCTGAATATTAAATTTTCTTCTCTTTGAGATTTTTATGAATTGTCATATTCATTAATATTGAATAAAAGCGATATATGTATTGATTCTGGTATGTGAGAGTTTCGTGTTTTTAGGTTGTTCTAATTATTGAAATTTATTTTATGAAATATTTCGGTGCTGGCATTTCGAGAATAATAATTAAGTATGAAGCTGTAATAAAGTCATAAAAAGGTTATATTACAAGTAAAGAAAAAACTTTCATAGTTTTAAAGCTATAAAACAGCTAAGAAAAAAACAAGTATTTATTTTAAATTGTTAATCTACTGGTTTCGAATTCGGATACTTTTAAATATGGAAGCTGTAAGTTTATAAATATTATCTTGATTATTTCTTTGAATGTGCATGAATTTAGGTAATTTTCTTAGTTTTTAAAAAAAATAAATTAGATTTTATTTAATGTCAAACAAACCGCATAAGGTTATTTTTGAAACTTTATTTGTATTTGAATTGCATAACCAGTTTTTAAAATTCTTTTGTTCATTCAAACATTATACAAGTTTTCTATGCAACCAAACTCTTTAAAAAGATATATTGCCTGTAACGAGTGTTGCAAGCTTTTCGGACTGAAAAGTTTCGTGAATAACTTCCGAATGGATTTCAATTTGCTCGATTTTCTTAAATGTGGGAGTGTTTCAATTTTACAACTTTTCTCTTCAAAAAAATGTGCAGGCTATAAATGTTTGTTAAATTTGTGTATGTAAGAAAATTCACTAAAGTATCAGTAATTATTAGTCTACTGAATCTTTAAAACTGATAATGTGCATTTAGAAGAAAATAACAAGAAATTAGTTCAGAGTTAGTCCTAATACTATCAACTAAGTTTTCTTTTCAACCTATTGGATTACGAAATATATAACGATACCATGCTTCTTTATAGTGCAAAAAGAATGCAAAAGAACGAAAAAGTTTCGTTAGCTAAGTTCTTAACAAAAAATATAATAAAATTAAGGATAGTACAGGTTCTTGCACTAGGAATACGAGGAAATACTACAAACCGAAAACTTGAAAAAAAAAATGAATTATTAACAAAAATAATTTGGCAATGTGCAATATTTTGTTCTGAAATCCTCTTCATTCAAATGAAAATATTAATAGTTCACAAAATTGAAAGGGAATACATTTTTTTAATACTCTTATAAATTGGGTCGACTGTTCAACGGTGGTCATAAAATAAAATAAAATACTTTTATAAGTTTTTATTTTATTACTTAATTCAGGTGCATGTCTTTCAGCCTTGCAAAATTTTCAAAATTTATCACGAAATTCTCATCAATTTCGTGTTCTTTATACAACCGTATTGCAACAGAATCGTTTTTTCTTTTAATTTCATTTAAAAATTTTTTTAGAATTAGATATAGCTTTTTAACTTTTTGAAGATTCTGCCTACAGATTAGTATTTATTGAAAACTGATGTTATTGCACCTAATAAAAATAGGATGTGGAATAGGTGCGCAAATGTAGGACGAAAGGATTTATCTCGGTTAATTACTATGTTAAACGATGAAAAAAGCCGGGATGGTGAAGTTTTACCTTTAGATTACCTTATTTCATTCATTGCTAATCTATCTATTTTCTGACAATCATTAATTTTATTGTGCAAATTTTGTTTTTGGCCAGTTTTACTGAAAAGGAATCTAGCTTGCCCTAGAAGAAGGAATTGAAACAAAAAGGATATAAAGTTTTAAATATGAGAATTTTTGAAATATTTTTGGTCAGATGCCAAGCTTAAAAGTATAAAAATGGAGTTTTAACATTTTATCTTATATTATCTCAGTTTATGTCTTTCTATTTGATCAATCAAAATGATTTTTTGCCATCTATCTTTTTCGTGGAAAGGAAGAAAAAAAGTCATTCTCTATTTTTCATTTTTTAAGTATATGTAGAGTTGTTGCGAGTTATTTCAGTTAACTAAAAACAATTTTTAAAAAAAGCACAAAAATTAATTTTTATGTCTTTTCTTCTTATATAAATAACTTAAACTAGTCTCCAACATATTTTTTTCAGTATTTTATTAACTAAATATTAATTAATGAATTAATTTTACAGAAATAAATATTAAAAGAAGACTGCATAGAGTGGTAGGTTTAATTTTTAGAAATAAAGATGAAGGTCAAACTCTGAGCTCTCCATTTTTTATTTTTGTCTGAAGATTTCTTTTTAGTTCATTATCTCTACTATGCACGTGACCTGATAGAACACGAGAAGCCCCTTTGAAGATTGTGTTAGTTCATATTGAATTTTTATTTGAGTTCAAAATTGAAAATTTATTTTGAAATTTGTTTAATTATCTCAGTTACAACAGTAAGAATGAAACTTACTTATGACTAGCAATCAACAGCTAAGTTATTAGTGAAATTTGATATGGATTACAATTCGGTATGTTGCTCGACGTGGTAGGTTGCGCTAAGCTATAATAAGCTTGGCTGTATTTTCTCTAACACCATTTTAAATTAAGAATTATGCTCGATTTTTAATCAACGCTGTAAACTATGATTTTTTTACTTGCAGAAGTTTTGTTCATTGAGTATTTGAGTTGTCTGTTAATAAAAAAATTCTCCTTTAAAACATTGAACTTAAATGGATCCTAAATAAATTCTGATATAAATAAATCGTCAATTTAATTATTTTAATAAACATTGCTTTTTTTTAAATAAAAATAAAAATAAAAATTTTGTTAATTTTGATAAAAAAGAGACAAAAATATATTTTGTCTTTCTGATGTAAAAATTAATTCAGATGGGAAAGTTGTAAGAATCAAAATATATTTGAGATTTGACTACACTGTATAATTTATTTTAACTTTAAGTGTCATATAACACAATAAGCATGTCAAATGAATGTAAAATTCGCTTTCAGAAACATTTATCTTCTGGAAACTCTTGAGAACTGATTTAAACACATTTGAAACATTTGAGGAAAGTAGCTCATTAAGTACAAATTACGAAATTCCCAGGACTCATTTTATGTATTTCGGAAGGGAAGATACGGGTCATAAACTGAAATCTAAGAGTGCTTCTCTTCACTTCCAACTTGAGTGTATAAAATTCTGATGAATTGTTTTCAAGTAGCATATAGATTTAAATAATACATTCTTACTAAATTAAGGATAAGTATATGTTTGTAAAAGTGCTTGAACTAGTAAGTGAGATGAACAAAAAGGTCATGAATATTCCGATTTGTTTAATTATTACTGATGTTAAATCGACAGTAAGGGAAATGGCATTATCAAGAAAATTATTTGTTGAAGGAAGTTGATAATTACCATTCGTTGAAGAGGATGCTGATTGACGTATTTACAGTTGCCCATATATTATTTCAGTGTGATGTATGCAAGAGAGATAGAGATATTAAACAATGGGAACCGATTTAATGAATAATTAAATTCAATAAATGATAATAATATTTTATTTCGGAAATATGGAATCATATGGAGTTACGAAATAAGACACAAAAACGCAAATTCTCTAAATAAACATACCTTTTTTCAACGGATTCGGATTTCTGACTCCCAAAATATAGGGGATAGCCGTAATATGGGAAATATGGTCACCATAGTTTGGATAGGAGACCAATCTAAAATTTTTCCCCGTTAATGTTAATATTACTTTTTGTCTATCTGACTACGAGAACTTTTAAGGTGAATTAAAAAAAATTNCTCCCAAAATATAGGGGATAGCCGTAATATGGAAAATATGGTCACCATAGTTTGGACAGGAGACCAATCTAAAATTTTTCCCCGTTAATGTTAATATTACTTTTTGTCTATCTCACTACTAGAACTTTTAAGGTGAATTAAAAAAATTTGAATAGAATTAAAAAAAAAATTTGTTCAAAGATATTTCCATGGCAAAAATAAATTTTAGGTAATATTTATTAATTTTTGTAATTTTATTTAATAATAGTCGAAAAAACTATTGAATTGTAAGGTTTACAGCTTTTTACATCAGGTTAAAGCAAGTAATTTTACATGGCCAAATTTAAAATTTGAGAGAAATCGGTTGAATAGTTCTTGAGAAAATGAATATATTTAAATTCCGTAAAAAAGTCGTATATTTAAATTCCGATTTCTCTGGAAATATTCAACAGAATTCATTTTCTAAAGAACTATTTAACTGATTTAACTCAAATTTTGTATTTTGCCATGCAAAATTACTTACTTTAAAATACTACAAAACATTGCATACCTTTCTATTAAAAAATTTTCCGACTATTATTGAATAAAAAAATAATAACTTAAATTTTTTTTTCCATGGAATTATTTTTGGATAAACGAATTTCATAATTGTATGCGAAAATTTTTCTCAAGTCGCTTAAAGATTTTTCGAGACATGTTGAAATACGCAGAAAGTAAAATTAACATTAAGAAGTCAAAACTTTGGATCGCTCTCTTGATAAAAAATTGGGCTCCATATATCCAAGGTTGCCTTGCGGGTCGGGTCAGAAATCTGAATCCGCCAAAAAATGTGTTTATTCAGAGAAACTGGGTTTTCGTGCCTGCTTTCGTAGCTTAATATCTTCGACACTAATTAATTAGCATATTTGAAGTCTCACCCTTAAATCATTATTATTGAGTCTTAGAACGTAAAGTTCAGATTATTAGATCAAAAGTTATTCAGCGTGGTTCGTTTTTTTGGTGCACTGTAAATATCAAAAACAACCTCTCTAAGCTGGTTTCTCTACGGTAGATTTCTATTAATCTCACAACAGCCTCAAGTGTGAATAAAACAATATACAACTTGACTATAAACCTTGGGAGTATGATTTTTTTAAAGATATTTTTAAATTTGTTTTATTTGAAAAAAACTAATTTGGTTTAATTTAATTGAATACTTTAAGACACTTTTAGTATAATGCCGGAAATATTTATCAAACATAAATACTTAAAAATTATTCTCCACTGATATTGGTTTAAAAGAATATTTAATAGTTCAGTGCCTCGTATGAATAATATAAGCCAACAAGAAAAATAAACATAGGTTATTAATTACTGCAGAAAGCAAACATTTATTTTTTCTTCGAATATATTTGTCGTATTTAATATGGAGAATATTTGCTTTGTTGAAATGCAATATATTTTTCCGGAAAAATGATAAAATAAAGCATGGAAAGACCTTATGCAGCAATAGCAAAATATTGAAAACAAATATTTAATGAAATATGCTTTTTAGAAGAATATCGAAAAATATATTGAATGTGTATCTAGCTCTAAGGCTGTATTATTAGTTTCAAATGTAAAGAAAATTATTCATTTTAAGAATATAAATTTTGAAAATATTTTAAATAATATATAAAGGTAATTCCAAAAGTAGTGTTTTCTTTTTTCTAAAAATTACTTAATTGCTTTTTTTTCTATTTCTTTTCATATTATATGAAAACCAGTTTTTAGTACAATTTGTTACTTAATCACCAAAACGGCCGATTGATTTCTGAGGTTTTTTTTTGCTGACCTTTTTTTAAAACGCATGCCACACCAGCTCTCTGCTACGGCCTTAAGTAAGCGTATAGTCTGTCTATATTAAAAACTGTTCTCCCACAAAGTCTATGTGTCACTGCCACTGCTCGAGACAAATGGCGAGTGGAGTTCTTCACATAGCCAGACTACATTTATTTTGGTCCGGAGGAAGAAACAACATTTCGTCTACTACCGCTCTTTAATCAAACTGCTACGCCCCTGCAAGAGTTTTATGATATATTATAACATTCCCCTTTATAATAGGGATTGTCCGAGGAGGTACTACAAAAATTCCTTTAACAGGAACTGTCTCGTGATAAAGAGAGAACAATTTGAAAATTTCAAACAAGTCTCATCGAAGAGTGAGGTGGTTTGCAGAGAAAATATTATGACAAATATTTTTAAGAAATGCTGCAAACTTTGCATAAAGAAAACTTTTCGGCAACAAAAAATGGAAATCGAAAAATAATGAAAAAAATGGTTTGATTTTTATTTAATAGAAATATAGATACTTCAAAAAATTTTTTAAAAAATTAGCATTTATTTTTATAAATTACTATTTATTTTTATATGTTAATATTTATTTTTATATATTATTAATTTTTATAAAAAGACTCATGAGAGGTTTTCATGTTGAATAGTTCCCAATTGTAATATGTAGTATGTGTGTACAATATACTGTAGCAAGACGTGTGTTACGTATCTTTGCATTTGATAAGGATTTGGTGATTTACTTGCAATTCTTTCTTCACTATCCTACAATAATGGAAGAAATACTTCCAGTTTTTGACATTTATTTTTAGTTTCTCAACCAATACTTAGAGAGTTATTTTATAAATTTACAGATGTGTATGTCGTACGGTTTCTCATATTTATCACTAAATGTTTAAAGGGTTCAGATTCTTGAGGGACCAGCAATAAATTACGGACGAAAAGAGGACTTTTTGTATAACCAATGCTAGAAAATATCGTAATAAACTTGCAAATTGTATCGAATACTTAGGTTACCATATGCAATAACTTGATGAATTTTCGTAAATCCAGCGTAAAATTTCGAAAAATGTCACCGACGCAATATGGGAGATCAACCCCTATTAAAATATGTTTTAATTTATAGATTTTCTTTTCTAATACCATCAGATTTTGTTTCGGTAAAGCACTGTAGGGTATTATCATTTGTAACTTAATGTTGTTGTATAGCAAAAAATTAAATTTGGGAAAAACCGTCACCATGCAGAGGTTTCTTTTAAAATTTACTGAAACTATGTAGAAAATGGACGGAAACTTTAAAGTTTTCAAGATATTCAAATCGGACTTTCTTCATAAGTTTCCAAATACAATTTCCAAGACAATTATAAGAGAAACTAAATCTTTTCGGCATATTCCTAGTATGAAAAAATAAATTTCATTGCTCCTACTCACACAATGTTTAATTTTTTTTCAAACTTTAAACTCCCTCAGTGGACAGATCGTTAAGACACGGTTTCCAGCAGATCACCGAAGTCAAGCATCACTGGCTGCGGTTAGTGTGTGGGTGGGTGACCACTTGGTTCAGTCAGGGTGGGGACCGAGGGTGTGCAGTATTAGTCCTCGTTAAACTGTTCTACCGCAAAGTGCTCGACTTCGGGTGCAGGTCGTAGGGCTACCGAAGGGGGGGGGGTACCACCCCCTGTGCAGAGGATCAAAATTGTGATGGCATGTCTTCGGATCATTCTCAGGGATGTTTCCCAGACCGTCGCCAATACCCCATTGTGCAACTCTAGTGTGACGTAAAAGAACTACAACAACAACATCAAACTTTAAAAGGATATTTTTTATTAATTAAAAATTGCTCCAAAAATTTTGTTTTAATTTTATTGAATCTTTTTTTATGCTTTAACAAAAAAAGCAGAAAGATATTTATTATTTTCACAAAAATTTCTATATTCCAAAATAAATATTTAAGCTCTGTCACAATTTTTTTTGTAGTGATTGCATATGGCAACCGAAGTTATGTAGTGATTGCATATGGCATAATCTATACAAATTTGGAGCTTATTGCTTTACTTTCCGGCACAGAGTGTTCGAAAACGCTTATTTTTGTCCATAATTTACCGCCGCTTCCTCAAACCTCCGAAAGCTTTAAATTTTGTTGATAAGTATGAGAAGTCACATGACCTAAGCAGCTTTAAAGTTATAAATAATTCTAAAAGTGCTTTTTGAAAAATTTGAAAACATGTCAAAAACTGGAATTGCTTCTTCAAACTCGAGGTAAATCTTTAACCAGTATTTGGTGCAAAGTTTCTTATTATACCACAGTTTGCTTAAATGAAAGACTTTTATTTTAGTAACACCATAAATTGCGAAGTATGATCGAAAAATTCTTCCATGGTGCAACTGACTGCACCAAAATTTGGTAAAAGGCGCAAAACTATGGCGGTGACAGTAAACTGAGCGATATTTGTTTACGACGCCATGCTTTCTTCACAATTCGGTCTCGGTTTAAGGGGATGACTAACGCGTGTTGTTTTAAGTATCAACTTATTTAGGTAGGTAAATGTTTTATTTGCATCAATTAAAGTTCATTTCCTAGATGTTGCCTTTTTAATTTTGTTCGTGGTATAAAATGGTTAGAGGTATGCCATAAAACAACCTACTTACGGTAAATAGTTTCGCTACGGTAAGTAGCAATACTGCAGTAATAAAGAAATGTAGAATCACGTTTCTTAGTTTTATATTTACCAATAAACAACAATTTCCGATGTACTAAACTAAAAATGTAAAGTTTCGTAGGGGGTTTTCATTATTTTTTTTTGACCAGAAGAGCATCAAGTTAAAGATCAAAAATCCATTCTACAAGAAGATAAAATTTTTGTGATGTCTAATGTACGTAATTAAATGAGTGTAATACTGAATGCGAATTTTAATATGCTTTTGCTTTTAATTTTTCTGTGTTTAATTTTTAAAAAAATGTTATTTGCCTAATCTTCAGCAATGCATTTTCAAACATCAGATAAAAATAATTGTGTTATCCAGTAGCTTTTAAGTAAGAATATTTCATTGTAAATAAATGCTAAAAACACAAATATCAAAAATTCATGATTTCTTTTGAAGTATTTGCCTCGCCTTCTAACTCTGCATGCTTTATTAAGTTCATCTGAATCCTTTGAAATTTCAACACACTTTTCAGCTGAAGTCATTGTAAGCCTTAAAATCAATAGAGCATTTCTACTGGTATAAAATAGCAAATAAAAATAGAAATAAAGCGTAGAAGCGTAGCGCTTCACTTGTTTCCCAAATATCGACGTCGAATTGTGCCGGCATTTGAAAGAAAGGTTAGCTTTTAGCTCTCTCCCGGGAGAATTCGAAGAGCAAGAAATTTTCAAATTCCCTTTGTTTATTTAATTCCGAAGACACTGGTGAATTGTTTTTAGGAAAAAACATCTGTATTACATATTCTAAATTCAGGACTAATATATTTAACAACTACTTTCAAACTGAACTATATACAAAAGGTCTTAAAATGATAAAACAATTTATTTAAATATTTATTTACTGTTAAAAGCAAAAGCTATATTCTAAGTATCTTGTGAGCAACTCCTCTGAAATTTAGCCTAAAGTAGGTCTAAAAGATATATTTAAAAACAACTTTCAAAATAAGCTGTAAATAAAAGGACGCTTTAAAAAGGATACGCTATTTCTTTTAATATATTTATTAACTTCAAGAAACATAAGCTATATTTTAAACATTTTGTGAACACCTCCGAATTGCCCAATAAATAAGGTCTAGATAGTATATTTAAAAACGATTTTTTTAAAACTGAATTATTTATAAAATGTTTTCATGAAAGGTAACACAATTTATTTAAATATTTGCTTATTTCTTGAAACAGAGGCTATATCGTTAATATTTTATCGCATCAGAATTATACTAGGTTTATATAAAATATTTGACTACAAATTTTAAAAATAAACTACACAATAGACTGTTTTTTAAATAAGAAAATCAGTTATTCAAATGTTTATTTACTTCTATTGATAAAGTTTAAGTCCTAAGCATTATATAAGCTATTTACTATTTAGTATCAACAACCAAACATTTAGTTCAGTTAGGTTATGCATTATACAAAAATTATATGTCAGAAAATTATAAATTATGCTATTGCACAAGATTTAAGAATAATAAATATCTATTTATTGCGAAAAATGATAATTGTTTTGCTCTTTCTATAAAGAATAAGTTCAATTAAAAGTATTTAATTACATATAGCTTCTTCCGTGCTGTAAATTAATGTCATCATTGGTGCCTTATAACTTTGGTTGTACTCTCGAAGTTGATTTATGAAGCTCCTAAGGTCAGCACATAATTGTTTCCTTGAAAGAGTTCCATCAATATAGGAATTGAACGTCCAATGAAAATGTACAATTTCTGTGAAAGTTTTATAATTTATATTTTCAAAAATGAAATAAGGAAATTTATTATTTATGAAGCTCCCAAGGTCAACACATAATTGTTTCCTTGAAAGAGTTCCATCAATATAGGAATTGAACGTCCAATGAAAATGTACAATTTCTGTGAAAGTTTTATAATTTATATTTTCAAAAATGAAATAAGGAAATTTATTAAGAAATAAATTTCATTGCTCCTACTCAC
>NC_092204.1:36832767-36858624 GCF_043381705.1 Parasteatoda tepidariorum
GGCCTGTGATCCTTGCAGGAGATTTTAATGTGAATTTCTCGTTACCTGAAGCTGAAACATTATTAACCTTCCTTAAAGACAAATTTGGATTGGAAATGATAAATCGTAGAAATGATCCAACAACCAAAGGGGGAACTACCATTGATGCAGTTTTTGCAAGAAATATTGAAAAAATAGAACTCAAACATTTCGTATCGTACTTTAGTTATCATAATCCCATTGTAAATGTTATAGATTTAGATATTTCTCCACTCGAAAATGATAATTAAGAGATGCGATCAATCGTGAATTGTAAGCATTGTTAATAAAGTTTGTCTTAAAGAAACAATATGATTTTTTTAAAAATCAATTTCTACCCCTTCCTATTTTCATTTCCACATTACGAAGTTTCACTTCTTCCGCGCGGAGGGACTCCACGCACTATTTGTTTCATCTTATTTACTATACACAATAGCTCAACATAAACGGATACAGAGTTTAGTTTAACCAAATTTGTAGTATACTACGGTTCAAGGGTTTAGTAATATGGTTCAATAGTAAAAAGACTTTTCTGAGGTTGTGGTAGGGTTCCCGCATTGCTTAAAATTTCAGTATAAATAATTTAAGGAATTTTCGGCAGCTCACTGTATGATTTTAAGGAATTTAGTTACGGCGACCCAGGCAAATATGCCCATACGCCAAATGTAAGATGCCTCGTCGTCGACTTAAGTCCAGCTCGGCACGAGGACCAAGCACTATGCGGACACCGGGCAAGGCCCCGAGTCAGGCAAGAATTGGCGCACCATAGTTGCGATCGAGAGCAAAGGATGCCCGACTGGTCCAAAACCTGAACAGCAGCAATGCCAAACCCTCCGCAGACGGAGCCAAAATTGGGTCGACAGCAAGAAGACCGCCGCCACCCCTCGATCCATCGAGGGCCCTAGGCCTGGAAGGTTTCAAACCCTTTACTTTATTTACAAAAACACACAAAAAGTATTAAATCAAAGTACTATAAAGCAAAAAAATCAAAATCGCAGCAGATTGAGAGTCGCCTGATCTGACTGTATGATTTTAAGAGAAATTGTACAGACATAACTCTACAGTCTAATTAAACGGAAAACAAATTGCTAGTTTACTAAAATATATGAAGCCTAATGTTTGTTTTTTATTAAAGGGAAAAATAAATGAAATATTTAATAAACTTTTTTTTTAAACCGAAAGCTTGTTTGTTTCTGTAAAATTTAATACATTAAAATGCCCCGAAGCGTTGACAATCTAGGTTATGAGACATTTCAATGTGTCCACAAATGTCGCATAAACTAGTATTCTAAGGTAATCTCTTTGGAAAACGTCGAGAAGATTCAGATCCGACTAATGCTGTGGCCATTTTATGAATCACATGCGGAAAGAATAATGTGCTAGAGCACCATCATGCATGAGCCACATACCTTACTATACAGTTCCCGACATGATTTGCACCAGTTTATAAGGGACTTGTTGTTTCTATGGATTCAGAGCCTGTGAACGCTTTCTGCGATTTTAACCCTCTTCAAGCGGTCTGTGACCCCAAGTTCTAAGGTAATTTTGCACTGTCGACCACCCCTCTGAGATCGTCGGTAAAATGTTTGAATCACCCTACATGAACTATTTATTCCTTTCGTTTAATGTTTATGTGTTTTATTATCCGGTTCTCTTCGGATTTTATGTATCCTGGAGTTAGTATATCAGTTGCAACCAAACATTGATAATTCATATCCAAACAAGAATGTCCCACAAAAAAGGCAAGTTTCTTACAAACAAATTTAAATAAATAATAAAAAAAAATTATGCACAGCTATGTCTTTATTTACTCTTTAAAATGTATTATTTTCCACCAACAAAATTCACTCCAATAGCCTTAAGGTTTCAAGTTGAGTGTCATTTTCAACTTAAACAATTTCAATTTCTTCCAGTCTGATGCCTCCTAAGCGTAAAATCTATACTAATGAAACCTTTGATCCGCTTTGTTAAAAGTTAAAGAAAGACTTTTAGTAAGAGAAGCACTTCCTTAGAGCAAAATTCCAGAAATAACTTTAGACTGTGAAATTCTTCAATGTCTCACTTATTTAATTGCTCTTAAGGGAACTCTCATTTAGAAGCGAAGTTTATTCCGTCATTTTAATTAGATCATTTGTTAGAAATCCTTCTGTGGATTATAAGTTATTTTTTAAGTTGGAAGCCTAGCAATTTAGAAATTACTTTAAGGCAATTTTTATTTGTCCTTTTCTGTAAAATTTAAATATTTCTTACCCTTTAAATTAACACTTTGCATTATATAAGTGCTTTGGGATGTGTGAATTAGGGTAATAATCAATGATTCATTTTTTTATTTGTAGTAACACTATGTTCTCTAAGACTTTGAAAAAAAAAACACTTTTTTTATTGTATGAAAGGAACATAATATCTTAATTGAGGTACACAAAGGTTTTCTGAGTTGGAGATATATGTCTTACAATTTATTTAAAAATAACATTATGCATAATCTGAATGCTTCAGAAGTATGTATGTAAATTAAGGTAGTCAACAATGAGCCATACAATTTTTTAAGACAAACTACTTTTTGAAAAAATATGTTTATTTCTTCTAATGCTTTAATACCTTAATTGATGTACCCAAAGGCGTATGAAAGAGAAAAAAAATCTTACCCTGCATTTTGAAATAGAATCAAGCATAATTTGAAAATTTTGGAGTAAATATTTTAGTTTTTGAGGAACAAGGCCATCTTAGGCCATTAATAAGGGATATTTTTTTAGATATGTAAGTTAATACCTTAAATGTTAATCAGTTAATGAGATGGAAAATATATTAACGGAAATATGCATTTGTAAAACTCCATTGAAGCGAAATTAAGCTAAAATTAAAGAGAATGGTAGAAAATCTTAGATAGAATCAAAGATAGATTTTTGAATTCAAGTAAATTTCAAATGCTAGGAAGACACAAAAGAAGGTACAAAAATGAATAGAAAACAATAAATTTAAAAATTACTTGAATTTTTATTTTTCTAATTGATGGAATATTTAAAAAAATTTAATTTAATTTCTATTCAAATAACTGAATTGTTAATATTTTCTTTTAATTAAATTTAATTCTGAAAATGTAAACAGAAGTACATTATTATACTTGTTAAAAAAATATAGAAAGAAAACATTAATTGAAAAAAAATATTTATTACTTAACTGGAAACTCATTTAATTGAAAATACAAATTTATTTGGTAATGAATTGTAAGTATTATTGAAAATTAAGAAAAAAAAGAAAGATCGAAAGAAGATTGATGTATAAGGGATACCAAATTCCTATTAAGATATACACAAAATATACAGGATTTGAATGAAAAGCACAGTAAGCGAAATAATATGAAAAATATATATACAAAATTTACATTGAACCGAATAGATTATATAAATTTTTTTTTTCAATTTTCTCTCTTTCAATTTTCAATCACTTTTCCTTCAATCTTCTTTAAAATTTCCTCTCAACCTTAAGTATTATGGTGAGAGAAAATGAAGATACGAACTACAATTAAGTTGGTAGTTCAAAGAAGAACTTCATAGAAATCTTTCTCTTCATTTATTCATTTTCTTTATCTTTAAAGAAAAACTTTACAGTTAAGTAATAAATAATTCTTTTCTATTTATTTCTTTTTTCTATATTTTTTTTAACGAGAATAATAAATTAACTCTGTTGTTAACATTTCATAATTAAATTTAAACTATTTACTACAAGATAAACAAAAATTAAGTTAGTTCCTTAAAAATTTCTAAATCACAATTTAAAAAAAATCGCTTATTTCGTTTAAAAAAAAGAGTATTGATCAAGTTTTTGGTTTCAAAACTTTCTTTTAAATAATAAATTTAAATTAAAATTTAAAAATTAACTAAAACATACTAAATAGTTATCTACTTTTTAGAACAGAAATTTAGAGCTAAAATTCAAGTGTCTGAGGGGAAATTTAATTCCCTAATCTCTTTAATATAAGGCGAAAAGCCTAATTGTTGTGCCACGAATCCACATGAGATGGAAAGTTTTGTTAGCTTAAAATTAAATGAACTGAAACTTTATTGGGATATATTTTACCCCTGGGCAGAAGTGGCGAAAACCTTTTACCTTAGCCAAGATTTTTAATCATGTATTTTGAATTAAGCTTAATTTCGTTTTAATAAGAATTTTACAGATTTTCCTAGTAAGTACTTAAATTGTGAATTTTTCTGCAGCTTCACTTAATTCAGTGTATGCCTCCATAAGACTTCAATCACGTTTGTCTCGGATTTACATTTTTCAAGGCGTTTAAACTCATAACTCAAAGAAATCAGCACTAAATGATTTTTTTTATCGTGTCCATCGACAATTAAATGGCCTCGTGTGCCTTCAAAACTGCATCCACTAGCTCCAATACATCATTACCGTAGAGGATCTCACTACGTTCTGAAGCCAGTGCCACCATACCCAGTTGTAAGGGCTGGTCACTCGAGAATGTGATCTGGGGTGAGTTGGATGTCGCTGCAGTTCTTGCAGGGAATATAAGTTCTTATTGAGNCTCTTTCAAAATTCCGATTTTTGGTGCAACCTTCTCTCGTTGTTCGGAACTAGTGAAAGCACCAATATATAGTAAAACTGAGCACGACTTTACGTAGCCAGCAAATGAATACCAATGTTTGGTGCAGCATAGCTCGAAATTTTTTACAGTGTAGCTCCAATACATCATTACCGTAGAGGATCTCACTACGTTCTGAAGCCAGTGCCATCATACCCAGTTGTAAGGGCTGGTCACTCGAGAAAGTGATCTGGGGTGAGTTGGATATCGCTGCAGTTCTTGCAGGGAATATAAGTTCTTATTGAGGTTGAGGGGACTTCCGTATATTTATATTTTTGTAATTTGGGGTTTAACTTCGTTTCTTGCAAGCAAGCAACATGGATGTTATTTGTGTGCAGGATATCTGAAAATTCGGCACACTTTCTCTGGGTGCCGTTGATATTTAGTTGAAGAAAGTTCACTGTCCTCGTAGCATGTTTCTCGACGCAACCCGGGACTGCAGGTTGTATCGCGTCGACTGCCCCGGACACGGTAGCTTGATAACTAGAGATCAAAATTGCACTATCCATGGAAAAGGAGGGTTATCAGAGCCTCGAAAGGTTGGACTTCTACCTGCTGGTCCGCGGAAGGTATTTCATATCCCTTCTACCACCCACTGGAGAACCAGTGGAGGCATTCCCCTATCTGCCAACTGGGGACGCGCTCTCGAGGGGTTACAGGCTCCCCCGAGAGTGATACATAATTACATAAAATGCATGCCAAATGATTACGTAATTAAATTGTGCCTTTAAAATAACGTTCCTAATAAAAGTACGATAAATGTTTTATTTAATTTCATTATTTTTTGTTGTTGTTGTTGTTATAACTAGCTTTATTGCAATTTTTTACTTTTAAAATTGGGAAAATATTTTGTTTCGTTAAAAAATAATGGTTATATCAAATATTCCTAATTACTTTCGTAGCTTTTTAAAAATAAATTGTGTTTTCTGACTTGAAAATTTCAAATGCTGTTGGAGCAACCGTATAATATTGTTAAACTAATCAGAGCGAAGATGCGCTGCATTCATTTTGTTTTGTATATATTTTTTGCTTATATTTTTGTTGTTGCCAAAAAAGCTTTTTCTTCAGCATGTTGAATATTGCCTTTCAGAATAAAAGCTCTCTTTACTTAAGAATGAAATATTTTTTAGATTGCCTAAACAAATTACTTCGTTAAAAACTGAAATCTATATAGAAAATTTGATTAAAAATAAGCTTATTCTTTTTGGTGAACAGTTTAGATGAGTAGAGAATCAAATACTTCAAAATTTTAAAGTAGCAAATAATTTTCGAAATATTTAAGAAGCAATTAATTTAAGAGTGTTTGATAATTTCACGCCTTCTAAATAAATGTGTTGAAATAATAAAAAAGAAAAAAAACTACTTCTTTATACTGAGGAAAAAAGGATTTTGTTAGTAATGTAAAGTAAATATTGTGTTATGTTTATATAGGCAGTTTAAAAAAAAATTATTTATATTTTAAGTATTGGGTATCTTTTAATCTTGCATTTTTTAACTGATAAGTCGATGCATAAAAATTATGATAATACTCTAGCATGAGGGTATGAAAAGTTTAAAAATAGAATATGTTTTAACTCAAAGTAAAGACTAATTTCTTATGGTATACAGTTGATTTAAAATAAGTCTTTATTAAATGAAAATTAGAAAATTAGAGGAGTTGATTTTTACATTTTAATAAATATTTAAAAAATTACACTTGTAGTTTTAAACTATAAGATATCTATAACAAGTTAAATTAATTTGTTTACGATTTTAATAAATTATCAAAGCTAACTGACAAATTCTTTATATGATACAGTTGAAGAAGAAGATACATGTAAATAAAGAAAGAACCACCGATAATTTTAATGAAGCAAAAATGTATCCAATCAAATGACTTAAACTCCTTACACAACAGTTACGTCATTTAAAAATAATTATCTCATACTTCTGCAACCAAGCAATATGCATTGAGTGTTATTTATTTGCAATTTATTCTTTCCCGTATGTTAAAGGTATTCTGTCTGTTCTATTTTCTGTGAAAATTTGTAATAAGTTTTGAGCCAGTTAGGCAGAAATGAATTTTCCATTTATTAATTTGAATCAAAATATGTATTTATAGCACACGCAATGTCTAATTAAAAAGACATTTTTACTCAAAGTCTCAGAAAAATTCATTCTTTTAAAGTGAATCAGTATACGTGAAAGAGTGTTTGTCGAATTTTTCATTTTCGTCTTCGCAACTTGTTAAAAGAAATTAAATTTATGCGGGGGAGGAATTCAAAAAACTATTCATCAAAACTAAGGTTAACTGTGAAACGGCATCTTAAAGTTTTCTACATTCGAAATATTTAAAAAATATAATTAATGAAGTCGAGTGAAACGAGGTAAGTTTCTGTTTAAAGAAAAAACTTCTTTTAAATTTGCATAAAAGTCGATTGAATTTACTTTCTAAGTAAAATCAGTTCAATCACGTCTCTTTGATTTTCTAATTATATCATTATTTCTCTCCGGAAGCTTCTAGAGAATAAAATGTGGTTTTAAATATAAAATCTAGTTTGAACATGACGCATGTTAAATGAGCAAAATGACTATATTAAGAAGATTTATGGAAAGAATTAATAATTTCCGATTCGTGTTACTTTATTATTTTATTACGTATTAAAGTAATTCTTAATTGGAAGGAATTTATGATTCTTTGATAGTTGGCATTATTTATGTAGAAAATTTATTTGCGTGTTTAAGGGTACTGCACATTCATTATCTTATCCTTCCTATATAAATTGTTTTCTTGAAATTAAATTTGAAAATATTAAAACTTTTAGATGTTTATATGAGTTTTATTTTTAGTTTCATATAACATTTTTCAGTAATTTTTTTTCAAACTAAAAAGATTTAACGAAAGATTAAATAAAGGTTAAAATAAACTAAAAATGTTTGCATACCTAAGAGAAATTTCCTCGATTAATGCTAGTTTAATAAAACCTTCGAAGTGTGTACCATGCCAGTGGGTCAACATGCGGTTATATAGAACCCACTGAGTTATGCTCTTTCCTTTAAAAGATTATTAAAATAAAGAACTGTGTTTATAAATATATATAATACTAGAATTGGCATAACTATTGTTCTTTTCGTTCATTCCTCAACAACTACATTAATTACGTTTGTTTTTATGTTTTTTTTCGTTATTGTAATAAAATGACAAAAGTTATTTGTTTTTTTTATAAGTAAAATTAAGGAAAATTCTAAATTCGATATTGTTCCAAGGTGAAAAAAATTGAATGTATTAGAGAAAAGTGAAAATAAACAAGAAGAAAAAATTTAACAACATTTAAATCCAACTTATTGTATATCTATGGTTCTATATCTTTAGAGTTAATTTTGAAAAAAAAATTGCTAGAAATTTTCAATTTTGCAATATAATTTCTTTAAAAAAATAATCAATGATGCATCAATATTTGCAAGTATGTCCTAATTCCCTATAATTTGTATCTTCTTAAATTCTTAAATAGTCGATAGTTCTTGAAATAAGAATACTAACTTATAAATGATAAAATCAAAACTACCAATTCACCAATTACTGTTTAAAATCTAAATATGTACGCAGACCATATTAAAATTCATAGTTATTAAGAGCCAATACAACAGTTTCTTTCTTTTCGTTTGTTTTTTTGGTTGTATATCATCATTCACCCTTTGATGAAGATGGTACATCGGGGTCTCTTTTATATATTTTTTTCAGACGCTCTAATTCAGGTAAAGATATATTTTGATATTTTTTAATTATAGCAAATGGTCTAATAGTTACTAAAAAATCTGTTGTATTATAGGAATTATATTTTTACTAAAGTACAAAATCCAAAAAAAAAATAAATCGAATTTTTTTTAATTAATATTCAAAAAATCATGATTAATTGATTTTGTAAATTAAAGAAATTTCAAAGATGAATAACTGTTTCTGTTACATTTGAAAAACTGAAAATAAGTGCAAATTTGAAAAATAAGTCGTTAAAAGTGAACTTCATTTGGATGATTCTACCTGTAACATAGAAAATGACATTGGTGTTTTATGCTGTATTTCGTTACCATAAATTATTCTAATGCTAAATGTAATATTCTTCACTTATTTCGAAAAAAATTATCAATAACATTTAAAAAAATTGAATATTTGATTTCGCAAATAAATGAAATTTCAATGATTAACTGTGTCTGTTACATTTGAAAAACTGAAAATAAGTGCAAATTTGAAAAATAGGCGTTTAAAAGTGAGCAGCATTTGGATGATTCTACCAGTAACATAGAAAATGACACAGGTGTCTCCTGCTGTATTTCATTACCATAAATTATTAAAATGCTAAATGTAATATTTTCCCCTTATTTTGAAAAAAAAATTATCAATAACTTTTAAAAAAATTAAGAATATTAGTGATTTTGTAAATTAATGTAATTTCAATGGTGTATAACTGATGCTGTTAGATCTGAACTGCAAATTCGAAAAATTATTGCTCGGAAGTGAGCCATATTTGCAAGATTTTACCTCAACGTAGAAAAAGACACCGATGTTTCATGCTGTATTTCATAAGCAAACCTTGAAATACAGCATTTTTCACTCATTTTAGCCTAAGTTAATAAAAAATAATGAAAATAGGAGAAATATGTTTAATGAAAATTCTTGATCAAAGGGCTGCACAAACAAATAAAAAACTATACACTGAACATTTAGTCAAATATTTAAACTATGAAAACAATATAATAGTTAAATAATAATTATCACAGTTATTCTGAAAATCAAAAGCTGTTATTTCTTTAAGTAAATTGCTGCAAACTCATAAAAATGAAGCAACATAACACATAAACCAAAAATAAATAAAAATATAGATTTCCCCGGTTTTAGTAATACACCCATTAAATATTCTATCATGACAAAATGAACAAATTATATAAACATGCTAATGGTGAAAGTGGAATCAAAATATTAGATAAAACAAATACATTTCTTACGATACATAGGCATTAAAAACACCATTTATTTCTACAATAAAACACGAACTCTTGAAGTTTGTGAGAAGCTGAAAGTTTAAATTTCTTTGTCTTACAAAACATTAAAGTTCGCCACAAAACATTTGTTTTTACAACTTACACTTTCTTTTATTTCTCTTTTACTCAAGAAAGTTCATTTGCTGCAGAAGATGCCTTTTTTAAAATATTTTTGTAAGATAACGAACTGGAACTTGTTTTCCCTTAAATATTAACATTGTGTGTATTTTTTTTCTCTATTTTTTTGAACTCAGCGGCCAATAATACGGTGCTTGAATATTTCTTTTCATTAAAGAACGAGAAAATTGCAGTTCTATGTCAGGAAAAAAATGTTTATCTATTTCTGAGATGTTTAAATTGGTGTGTAAATGCTTTGAAGTATAGAAAGAAAATACATTTTGATACATTTTTTAGTATATTGTAGTTTAATGACAATACAGTGTGTCTATAAATGGAATGATGATCAGCTTTCACATTTCGCTTAAGGAATGTGTCAAAGTCAACTTCTGAATTCTGAATAACTTACAACTTTGTCTCGCTTCATATTTTGTTAAAAAAGATAAAATTTTAAAATTTAGGTATAGAAAGGATTCTAAAATCTTCTTATTTACAATGAAATCTTTTTAGAAATATATTATAAATATATTGAGAACATATATTGAGAAATAAATTGAGAACATTCCCGCAAAATTTCGTTGTGGGCCAGGAACAGCATGAAAGTTAAAGTGCATAATTTCGTGATCAATTGAATGATTGTGCAATGTGGTCAGAACTGCTCACAGGCCGCCTTTTACTTCCCAGACAAGCTGATACCTATTGATCTGAATTTGGGTGGGTTTCACTCCACCGTTAGGGATCGAACCCCAGTTCTTCCCAATGGCGTTTCAATGCCTCGACCACTGAGGCAGCAAGACTCTGAAATATATTGTAAAATATAATAAAGTTTTCTCTTAGAATCTAAATATTATTTGCAGTTATAAAAAGTACGGAAGCATCCAAATTTCAATATTTTTCATGACTATCTTAGTAAATTAACAGCACTCATCGAGTAATATCAATTATTGTATTATGACTATGGTACATATATTAAAGTCCAAGAAAACATTCTTTGAAATAAATACATTTACAAATATACAAACAGCTATGGCACTGTGGTTGATACACTCTTCTGACATTGTTAAGGAACATGATATGATTACCGGTTTGGCTTGAGGCCCATCCAGATTCAGATCGATACTTAACAGCATGGCTCGGAGAAAAAAAGACAGATGGCTTGCAATACTGACCCCAACAACGTGACCTTGTCACTGTTAATGCAATTGAGGTGCCTTAACCTGACTCATCCACCAGGTCTACAATGAATTGTTGAAGATTTTTTCTCTATTCTTTTACATATCTAACAGTTTATGACTTTTTCAGCTGAACCATATTTTCAAAGAATTTAAAACAAGGAATTGTCTGGCATGAAAAATCCCCTAATCCTTCATTTAGATTTTTATGAAACTTGACATAATTACAATTATTTTTAACACCCATACTCAAATTAATATATGCATTGCAAATTAAAACCTTGCTTTTTTTGAGAGATTACAGAGAGCTAATATAGCAGTGTAGATTAACCGCACCGATGAAAGATAAGCCCTCTTTAGTAAAGAAGTCCTCACAGCTGTAGCAAAAGAAACTATCACTTACTATGCATACTTATCAAACTTTGATATCACTTACTATGCATACTTATCAAACTATTTTGATTTTGTCCAGGTTTTTTTTAACTATCAACAATGAACAGCAGAAGAGTGGAATCTGAATGCATACCAGTATAACAAATCAGTTGATAATGTAGAAATTTTTTTTAGCATTTCCTTTAACAAATTAACAGTATCAGAGTTTTCGAAAAACTTGTAAGCGTATTTTTTTCATTAATTCTTCCCAATTTAGGCTAAAAAGTGCATTAACAAAATCAATATTTTAGTAATGCTTAATTATTCAAAGAATAACATTTTAGAAGATTTAAATTACAAACAGAACATCAATAAAATAAAAATAAAAATTGGAAAATAAATGTTTTTCATGCTTTATATTGTTTGCAATAGAATGATAAATGTTTATTTTAAAATCACTATTTGTGTAAACAACACTGGCACTGGGCTATGAGGTGAGTTATTAAGTAAATTGTACAATGTTTATCTGCAAGGAACTCATACAACAATTGCTTTCTAAATAAAGACCTGTTAACTTTCAATATTTAAAAAGGAATATATTCGTTCGTTAGCTGGGGAATATTTACTTGTGCCCAAATAGTTGCAAAATTTTACCGACAACCAGGTAGTGATTTGCGAGAAGAAAACATTATATAAAGGTCGGTTTAGGAAGCCATTCAGGGAAAACAAATACTCTGTGAAAACAAATGTTTTGTTTTGTAAGCATAAATTTCATTTGGCAATTTCAGCTGGCTGGAACTGGTACCAATATGGAAATATCTCTTGCTTACAAACTTCTGCTTCTCATATAGATAGTTTTGGTTGCATAGAAAATAGCATAGTGTAAGGGAAATTGTAAATCGACTATGTCAACCTTCATCTACCAAAAGATACCTCGTGATAGAATCAAGTATATAACACATGTTAACTTGATTCTATCACGAGGCACCTTTTAGTAGATGAAGTTTGACATAGTCGATTTATAATTTCCCTGCCAACTTTGATGAAGGGTCCACATTAAAAAAAACGGTTATTCGCTTAAAAAAATACACTGCTCAAAGAAAAAAAAATCCGGTGAAGTAAATAAAGTCTCCCGGTAATAAATATTGAAAAAAAATGAGCGATATGCTATAAAAAAATGAAGGAAAAAAAGAGCGAAATGCTGTAAACAGAAATGAAGAAAACAAATGAGCGAAATGTATTAAAAAAAATGAGGAAAAAATATAATGAGCGAAAAAAAAGTTATATAAATAATTAAACTGCATAAATCAACTAGTGGTAGTCATTCATCGAATTCTATCACAGATAAAATTCTGGAAGGGAAGTAATGTGGCGTAACTACCACTGTAAATATTAAATACCAACCTAGTACATAAGACATTGTTAACTCGACTCTATATCGAAGTACCTTTTGATAGATGAAGGTTAACATAGTCTAAAATTAAATCCTTACAAGTGTGTGATATTTTTTATGAGGGTAGCTCTTCTTTTTCACGAATTTTTTTCTCAGCAAATTCTGTTCAGAGAAAACTCACATAAACATAATAGTTTGCTGTTTATCCCCACATTGAATTCTTTTTTTTAAATAATGTATGTGTGTAATGTCAGGGGTCTGTTTAGAAGAAATTTGGGTCCGTTAACGGACCCTTTACAAAATATCTTTTCATAAAAACGGACCCTTCACAAAATATTTTAACTTAAAAACGGACCCTTCACAAAATGATTTTTCTTTTAATCGGAAATTTCACAAATTTGTTTATATTCATTATTATTTTGTTAATCGAATAAATCCTTTCCAGGGCAGAAAACGAGAAAGATGGATGTAAACGAATTAAGTTTTGTCTTCGGCAGACGATTCTTCCATTATTCGTCCGAAATGAATATTTTGCGTTCAGCAGTATTGGCTAAATACGAAATATTTGCATGTTGCATCTCTAATTTAGAAGCAGCAATTGCTGTTTATTTTTGAAAATTTAATTTTTTTATTATAATTTTACAGTGCCGAGCATAATCTTGTATCTCTTTACAATTTAAAAACTCCTTGAAAAAGTTTTTCGCAATAACCGGACCCTATTTGCACAAATTCATACAAACGGACCCTGGCTGAAAGAATGTGAGTAATTTTTTCACAATTTCACGAAAAACGGACCTTTCACAAAATGTCTGGACAGACCCCTGAATATGTAATAATGTGTAATATGTGTCATGTGTAATATGTAATTATGTATAATATGTGTCACGTGTAATATGGAATAATGTATATGTTATTAATGTATGTATGCGTGAAACTTTTCTTAGTCAGCAAATTTTATTTTCGGTTTAAGAAAAACTGATAGCAGATGTAAAAATAAGGGTTTGCTGTTTAAATAATAAAGGTTTGCTTGTAGTCTGCAATTCTTTTCGCATTGGCCACTGGTTAGATTAGTTCTGTTTATTATAACTTTGACCAATTTTCAAAAAGTATTGATAATCACCAGGTTGCTTTGCTTACTCTTACTCTTCGTTAACACTAAATAGATTATTCAAAAGATCACATATATACTATTGATTTTTAGACTGAGCCTTTAGGAATCAAGATGATCCTATACACCGGTGATTTACATGCATAGTGATTTGTTACACAAAATACTTTAACAATGTAGGAATCAACTTTCTCGATGATGGTTCAGATATAAAATGAAATGAATATAAATATTCTGATAGTCTCCAGTTAACGATTTGGGAAGAAATCTACTACACACATATTTAAATGAGCAGTGAATATTAAAAACAATGAATTTTAAATTATAAGACATTGAAAGATGAAGATTTAGGTCACTTTAGTAAATCGCAAGTTAAATATATCTAGGTGATATTGCGGAAATTTATCCCCTTTGTCGGTAAGAAGTCAAATCACTAATGTCGATGAGCACATTATTCGTTTAACAACAGATGCAAACTTTGAAAGACCATATATTTAAAGGATCCCTGAGACATTAAATTTGATAGTGGATACAAATTAACGAAGCATTGAAATTAGATTCTTTTGTACCAAGAGGTACAGAATTTACTTTTCCAGCACTATGTGTAGCTAAAAAAGATGAATGTATGAGGCTATGAGTAGAGTTTAGATCATTAAATGTAGTTACACAAGGGGATACTGTTGAATTAATGAGCTGCTAAGGTAAAGCAAACTTTATTACAAATTGTGATTTTCTAAATGTTTACAGGAAAATTTCTTTGGAATGCGAAAGTGCAGATTATAAGTTACTTAAATATATACATCTCGGTATAACTGAAAGGTAATGCCATTTGGATTAAAAAACGTATCTGCTACATTTCAAAGAGTATCGAATAGGTATTATAAGAATTTCGGGAGTTAAGTACAGCTTACATAGGCGATATCGCTGCAATTTTATATAATTATGATACTAAAAGACTGAGGAAAATCTTGAACTAAACTATCTAAACTAAATTTCAAAAACACAATTGGGTAGTTTATCAGGCCTTTGTAAGGACATTATAAGGCTTATTTATATATTTATGAGAAAACATTTTCTGAGTTTTTCTTAGATAGCACATCTCTTAAATAAGTTAACAAGGAAATGAGAGAAGAATATTATCCTTGGTCAAATAGGGCAGATAAAGCTTCTCAAAATTTAAAAGAATTATATAATGCGGCATATTATAAAGGCCAATTCTGGCAAAACATTCCCCATACTATCTGACGCATCTAATATAGGTATAGGTGCTTTGCTTATCCCGAAGAGAAATAAGTTGTATCCTATTTGTTTGCAAAATAAGTTGTATCCTGTTAGCTTTTTTAGTCAAAAAGTATCTAAAAGTTAGCAGGATTAGTCTGCATATGTACGTTTGGAATTTGAAAAAGTGTGAAAGTTCGATTTTTGGCTCAACCATAACATTTATTACGGATTACAATCCTTTAGCACTCAAAATTTAAAGTGCTTTTCAATCTTCAATCAGCCTAGAACGTTATGATATTAAAGTATCTCATTGTCCAGGAGTAAGTTAAAAAATGCAGACCATTTGCAGACGGTTAAAAATGCCAATGATTAATTGCTGAAAACATACTAAATAACACGGGGAGATGCAGTTTTCTTCTTAATATTTTTTTCTTCTGGGTGAATATTTATTTAATATTCAATGAACATTTATTGGTTTCACTTTTTTAGTATATTGTGGCAGCCTTGTTATTTGTATTTTCAAACTTTCTCCCGTTTTTTTTTGATATTTTGTCTAAGTGTCTCTCAATTTATTTTCACCGTTTTTAAATTTATTTGAATTTCAAATTATCAATTTTTATTTTATTTTAACTAGGAATTAAAATTAATGTGCGCCATTTTTGGTGTGGGTTTTTGGGGATTGTTACTGTTTGTTATTTATAGAATTGGTTTCATAGTGGGAAGGAAGCTGCTTTAATTGATCCGAGGACCTGGGGCACCAATGGGAGAAGTCTAACTTATCTCCGGCTTCATTCACACTTTATTTGTACATAATGAAATGGCCATCACGCCTAGAGTGGCCCTACCTGGAGTATATCCCGACTTATTAAACAAATTTCGTCCAGGAACACCCTCCTGCCACGTTAAGGCAGTAAATAGGGCTTGAGAGGGGTTTTATTTCTGGGAATGTTGAAGCAACCTTAAAATAACTAGTAAACCTTAAAATAACTAGTATAACCTAGTAAAACTGCCTTCAAAAATAAACCTCATAGTAGACATAATTTCAACCTCTTAGCATTCCTTATGGTATAGCTCATTACATATTTTCAAACATTTAAAACTGTTTAAAGGTTTGTTTGAAGCTACCTTAAAAAAAACTACTTAACAAATAAACTTTCAAAAATCTACCTCATAGTATACATAAATTCTACATAAATAAATTGATTCATTAACCTTAATAGGCGTATCTAAATTAATATGCATTTTTTAAAAATTATTTTCTGATGGAAAATGCATCACTATGTTAATACGAAATAAGTCTTTTTAAGTTTTGAAGAAAGGAGCACATATTATTTCAAAGCCATAGTATTTACTTCTCTTCTAAATGATCGAGAATGGAGCAACTTTTAATGAAAGTCATTTGTTTTATTTCTGTTTTCATGACATGGAAAATTGAAACTAATCAGTTTCGAAAAGTTTGGTCCGAAATAAGAGAAAGGGTGATGCACTTAAAACATCGGATGAAAGAGAGAAAGTTAAATTCTGTAAATAACTTCCGTAAATTTAATTGCATAAACTTCCTCAAATGAGTTTCCATTGTTTCAGAACCACCTTCTTTAAAATGTTTCTCGATTTAATGTTCTTAAAAGTTTCTCCAGTCTTACTTCAAAGTGAGAAAATGTAAAAGCTAAATAAAATTCGAAACAATTTAATCTGCGATAACACTTTAATGGAGAAATGAGAAATTCAGAGGTTAATTGAAGCGAAACCTTTGGAAATTTAATAGCTGTAAAAGTTTATTAGGGCATTTTGATATTTGCTTTGGCGTGCTTCCCATGAAAATGAAAGTAACTTCAACAATCCTTATCACGTTACCAAAGACAACATAATTTCTTTAAAAGTCATAAAAATTTAAAGAAATATTTCATAATTATTATTCTACGTTCCTTTTTTACATAGTTGGAAGAAAACAAATATTAATTGTTTATGCATTTCTTAATGCCATACTTAAAAGAACTATTTTTTTTTTTAAAAAAAAAGAGTAACTTCATCGATTTTTTGGATTTAACATAAACATTATAAGTTCATTATAAATCGTAAAAACTTGAAAAATGTTTCATAAATTTTATTTTACATTTGTTTCTTGCATCCTTTTTAATTTTATAAACGGCGTCTAAAAATTACTGGACATTTTGCTTTTCTCATAGAATCATACGACAAGGTAAAATTTATCATACTCTGGTAGTTTTGACTACGTCTTTATCTTCTTAGTGAGAGCTAACAAAAAATGAAATGACCATTTTCAAAAGAGCGTTAATGAAACATGTATAAAATAAAATCATTGAATTCGTTGTTTTTGCCTATATATTAGAATATTCACCAAATTATTATCATAATTAGGCTATTATTGTAGCTTATTTGTTGCTCAGGAAATAGCTAAAAATCTGAAACAACCCGTTGAAGGGTTTTTTAAGTTTCGTGTAATGTTTTACTACCATCACATATAATTGACAAACTTGCCCTGAAAATTGATTAAAGTAAATTTATCTACTACTATTTTCTTAGTTATATATTTAGTTTATTTTTTTAAAAGAATACTCTTCAAAAGTTATAGTTATGAGCTTTGCTTGGTTTCATTTTTTTTCAAATTGTTTGTCGTAACGCTAAAACAGTTTCTTAAAATTTATGTCTTGATAATATAAAGTAGGTTCGAAAAATTTATGTGTCTGAACAAATCTGTATATAAACAATTTATATGCTTTTCTGTAACTAATTAAAAACATAGACACTTTACTACCTTCTTACATCAGTTTCAAGAAGATTAATCAAAGTAATTGTTAAACAAAAAATTGTCGAATTTTATCTCATGGGTGCAATGAAATTTTAAGTAATTCCTGTTTCATTTTTAATATTTATTAGAAATGGAAGAAAACCAATTTGATTCAAAGATTTTGTAAAATTGATTGCAAAATTTTGTAAAATTAAATTTCTAATTTTCATGTAAAGAGCACTATTATTTTGCGATCAATAATGTATTGTACTTAAAATATTAATTTGTTGCCAACATAGTCCGTGGATTCTAAAACAAAATGTAGTTTTAATGCTTAATATTTAAAAAAGTAAGTAAATAATTAGGTTTAATTCAAAGAGCAAATTTAAAAGGGCTTAGTCCAAAGCTTTTTTTTATTTTTTATTTAAAGATATGAGCGAAAAAAAATTTCTGCTTGGAAACTGTAAATTTTGCTATCACTTCTCGATGAATTTCCAAAAATATTCCTTTCTTAAATTTTTATTTGTCTTTAAATATTATTTTATTTTATTATTCTTAACTTTTGGGCTCACTTTTTATTTTATTTTTAATTCTTCGTATTTTTGGAATATAAAAACGTATTTATATGTTAAGTCAGTATTTATTGTGAAGTTTTCTTCCGCTCTATGATAAATATAACTTAATAAGTTTAATTATTGTTTATTGCTGTTAATGAAAATAAATTTTAATAATCATATTTTTAAAGAGAAAAAAGGATACCATAATCAAACAAAAATTAATTATTAAATTATTGAGTTAAACAGTAACTAATTTCTTTCCTTCAAAAATATTGCTTTTATAATAAGCGCCAATATATGAAAATGTAGTATTTAAATGACCACAAAATTTTATTCGCAATTTTACTTTTGTATTTGTAAGCCTTTCTCAAAATATTTTAATACTAAACTCTGGTAAATGAGGGTGAATATTGCTCACAATGTTCTTTGCACTTTTCACATTTAAACTCATTACTAATAATTTCATTTTCATTATACTGCCAAATGAAGTTCCTAAGCTGCAACGTTGTATTCGCTGGAGTTCTATACGGTTTTACCTAAATTTCAAATTATACTTCAATTACGTAGAAAAGAAAAATATTTTATTATACATCAGAGATGTCTCCTTATAGATACACCTAAAAATGATGTTTATTTTCTACACTTAAAGAAGGAATCCAACTATTGCTATAAAATTTTTTTTTGTTGGTTATAATTACTTCATTATGTATTTAAAACAATGCATATTAGCTAAATATAAATGATAAATTGATATTAGGTTTATTCCAGACTGAACCTTAAAGGTCAATCATAGATTCTGTAGGAAATATACCATTAGCGCATGTTGACGACAGCTATCCAATCAATTTCATTACCATATGTTCCTCGTATTTACTAATCACAGATTCCTACTAATTCTCTTTCTTGCTGAATCAAATCTATCTTTCGGGAAATAATTTCCGCTAGACAATGGCTTGACAGTGTTTCAAGTATTTAATCGAGAGCATAATACAAAACAGAGAACAGTTAGTGAAAGAGAACAAGATTCCCATGTGAATTAATTAGGAGGGATTTTAATCGAAAACTTACAAGTTAGGCTACTTCCTTAATTTTCAAAGCATTCCAGTTTGTTAGAACGTAATTTAAGACTCTGATAACAGGATAATAGGAACACTTTCTCCCCCTTTGCAAATGTATGAACATTTCTGTCCTATTTTGTGTTTCTAGTTTTTGGCTGATTCGTTTGTTATATTTTTACTTTTCAGTTTGTATCTTCGAATCTTTATGAAATCGTTTAATTTTTGAACAAATAAAAGGCTCATTAAGAATAAGTAATCCATTTTAAAAGATAATTCATTCTTAGTGGGGAGTAAATCGAGTTTTCCAGATTAATTTACAGAGGGATTATAATCAAAGTTACACTTTTTGAAGGTTGTAAAATAAAAAGGGATTGCTTCTACGTTTACGTTGATCATTGAATTGATCTGACACAGTGACTAAAAATAATTATATTTTTGAGTACGTAAAATTATCACATTTTGTGATCGAATGGAGTAATAAGGTAGTCAAAGTTGAGTTATCTTTAAAATGTTTGAAAAAATAAAATGTTCTAAAGTCTGATTTAAAACAATGGTTAACGCTTAACCAATTAAAAAACTCAAACGGTTAATGGAACTAATGAAAAATTTTCAAACGGCTCCAACAATTGATTTAATTGATAGAATCTAAGACTGAAAATGACCTTTGCAACCACTGTTGAAATTTCAGGGCCATAGAATATACGAGGAGTTATAAGGAATGCAATCAGACAAACGCAAACATAAACTCTCCATTTCATTATTATAGATAAATATGGAGCTGAATACTCAATGACTCGATGATTCTCCCACTGCCTACAATCAGACTCGCCACATTGTTAATAGCTGATTAATCTTGAATAATGATTTAAATTATTTCGTAATTTTATTTAAAATAATTGAGATTGCAACAACTGAAAAGATTGGACAAAATTCGTGCACAGACTCACTTTTCGGTCTATCAATGTTAGTTCATCCAGAAAAATAGTGTCATAAAAGGTATGTTTACATAAAATGTATGTTAATTCAAGAATTAAAAGAAAAGAAAAGCAATGCATGGATGTTTCCTTCTCTCTTTTGGTTTTCTATGTCCTTTCTCCTTTGTGTGCGAATGTGACCCTCCCTATAAATGGGTTGTGGTTGTGTGAATGGCGTGGCAGAATTTGAATTCCTGGCCATAGATGGCGCCGCTGAAAAGCAGGAACAATCGCACCCCACTGCCTAAAGCAGGCGTACGACAGAAAAAAAAAAAGGAAAGAAAAATTTAAAAAAATTGTGTGTCGATATAAGAGGGAGACGCAACCGTTACTTTGATCTGTTAATGATGGATAAATGCTTTCTTATTTAACACCAAGTGATGCTTATAATTGAAGAAAAATTAAGTGAATAGAAAATAAAAATACAAAAAAGTATAGTGGATTGCTTTTCGTAATTGTTTGTATTTCTCGTGACATGTAAATCACGGCTGTGTATTGTTTTAACCTATACAATTTAGAGCATTTTCGACTATTTTGAAGTTAAAAGCGTACAGCTGGGTGCTTATACAAAATACAATAATGATAAATCTTTTACACTCCAAGAAATTTTAAAACCCGCTGAATCTTAATATAATATTATTTTGCTTCACCTTTAATATGATGCTAACTTATTATATGATGCTAATAAATTATCATGATTATTTTAAATAATTCAAATATGATAGGATAATTTGTTGATGAAGAATTAGAGTAAAATAAATGATAGTAAGTGGTTGAGAGACCTAATTTATTAAATTTGTTAACTTATTTATAAAGAAATTTAATAAATACTGTTAGCTTAGAGAATAACAAATCCGATTTAAAATAGTGCAATTGACCATTACTTATTAATTATTATTGTATTTCTAACTTAGAAAGAGACTTGTTATCAAGTCTTAAAGCAGATATTTGATTATAAACACTGTTAGAAATTTCGGCTTAGGTTGAAGCATATTACAGTTTGAATTTGTTGCAACATTAATATTGTGTTAAGGTGAATCATAATATTGTACTTCATAAACTTGATTATACGGTACTATGAACTTGAGTGGAAGCATGATTAAAATTAACACCTTATTATGGTAGCCCTGGTACCTTAATAAGGTTGCAAATTTACACTGCATTATAGTTAATGCAGTGACTTCATTGTTAAATATGGAATCAATTTTTGGTAAGCATATTTCGACATTAGATATGAATGGGAAAATCTGATGAATTTAACAAACTGAGACGTTATTCATTAACTATTATTTAACAATTTCTTACTATCACGATTTTTAGCTTTTAACTATTATATAGCATCTCGTTTTTGTTAATTTATATCAAATTTGTTCTATATTTCCCTTTTTTTCATTTTAAATAGCGATTAATAGAAACAAAAGTTTTAGTTTTGTTTTGCTTATGTCAAATATAATAGTAATTATTTTTATTTCATCAAATCAAAATATTGTTCTAGACGAGGCTGAAAAGTTGTCGAAAAAATCTTTTCCATTACTTCGGAAGAAACTGAAAAAAATGTAAAATTTTGGAGGAAATGAGAGAGAAACTGGAATAAATGGTAGAAATTTGCACCATAAATACAATTTAGAAATTATTATTATAAGAACAATTTAAATATAAGCAAGATAAAATTTATATAGTGCCAGAAAGTTCAAATATTTTCACACCTATATTTCATTAAAAAATAACTACTTCCATATCGTTTATTTTAGTTTTATAATGTGTTTTGAAATCTATATGTGCATTATATTACTTAGTCAAATTCAGCATTAAAATTTAGCAATATTTGGTTATTAAAATAGATATGCTGTTAAAAATTGTTTACTCAATTTGTATTTCGTAGTAGCTACCATGGTTAGTATGTTGTTTGAATATTTAACTGAAATAAAACGATTTTATTGTGATATTTTAACAGGTCTTTAATTATTTCTGAAAACTGCGCAATAATCATTTACCTAAAACATTGAAAAAAAACTACCATTATTAAAATTTTAAGAAATTCATCAATTTCTTTTTTATAACTGTTTCTCTTTAGCTTTTACATATTTAAAAAATATATTTATAATGTAAGGGGATTAATACTATTTTTAATGACAGTGCAATAATATTTAAAAAGAGTTTCTGATAATTTCTTTCTTTATTCTACTTAGGTTGTAATGAATTTATTTCTTAAGTGATGATTTTTTCTATGTTTTTTTTCTACGGTTTTTTGCACCCGGAAAGGTTTTTTCCTCTTAATAAGGTTTTTCCACTGATGCCATCCTTGATTAATAACTTTTAACGATGACCATTATGACAAGACGGTAGTGCTTGCATTTTCAAATATCTTTATTATACGTAAATGTATAAAGTTTCCTTTTCAAAAATATAAAAAAAAGAAATCTCTAATTATAATACAGGTCTCGAATATCTTCAAAAGAATAACGTTTAATTTAATTTTAACATTTTTACCTCATCAAATGCTAAATAAATTTGAAGAAAATGCAGTGTCACGAACATCCAGAATCATAATTAATTATGAAAAGTAGCTTTTTAACAAAATCGAAAAAGAAGATAATCAGTAATTAATTATTTTTTCAACTATCTGATTTTGTCAGGCCATTAATTTAAAATACCTTGACAAGGAAAGTAATCCGAATTTAATTCAAAGGATTTTTATACTGGTCCACTAATTGATATTTGGTACTGAAGATCATTCAATAAACAACCAAATCCTGCAAAGTAAAAACATCTTGAAATTTTAATTTACAAAATCTTTTGTCGCTTAGATATTTTAACTTGAATAAGCAATAAAACTTTGGTTATGATTAGTTAGGGAAAGTTTAAGATTTATAAAATGAAAACATAGAAGCTAGTTCTCACATATTCTTGTCTTGAGAAAATGTAAAAAAATGAATATTTCCAAAACAATTTAATTGGTTCCTGAGTTTTAAATTTCATATTAATTAAATAAGAATCATAGTATTAGTGCACAGCAGAAAGGATAAATGGTTTTAATTATTCATTAGTTAAAATATTGCGCAAAGACATAGATAGAACATACCAAATAATAACAAAGATTGTAACTGTAAAAAGCCTTTATAAAATAGGATTAAATTTCTTATCGTTTTGATATTAATCTACACATTTAATGAATTTTATAACTGCATTTCATTTCTTTTAAAACTAATTACATTAACTCTTAATTCATATGAATAAGCTTATGAATAATCGCTAACTGTATCCAATTATTTTTAAAATTGGTCAAAGAAAAATGCCATGAATTATAATTATTTGTTGCGTTTTGCTAAAGGGATGCGTTTCATTTAAGAATTCAATTTTTTTTATTTTTGCAAATTTCGAAATAAGTACTTAACTAACATCCGATCTTTGAGAAAATAAATGCAAATTATCTGCTTTGTTTAATTAGAAAATTATTATTCATGATTAAATGTGAAAATGAACTTTATAAAGTGAATTAAATTCAAAGATTAGGAAATAAGTAACGCCTATAATGACATGACATGATGCATTTTGAAAATTGAATGTAAGCCTAAAAATTTAACTTTTTAATAAATATTACATTTTTGCTGATATATTTTGAAATTGGGTACATTAGTTCTTCATAGTCAATACTGAATACATACAACGTTATAATTATTCAACCACAAATCATTCAGGCATGTTATTCCAATTAACACAGTGAAACCTATGCATAATAATGCACCCATTGTCATCCATAAGCAAGGTAATTGCTTGCATATCTCAAAACTAACAATCGGTTAGAGCAGCTTAATTTTAATTATAGTTTTCTACTTTATACACTTCAATAGAACATGATGAAAACAGTTATATGCCTGGTTGTTGACAGCTTAATATATATGTTGAATTTATTTTAAATCCAGTTTGAAGTTTATAAGAATGGTGAATAAGACGATTTTTTAACTCTTAAAAATTAAACTACCAAAAAAGTTTTGTTAAAAGTTATATCTAGCTATAGTTTGTGTTGAATTTGTCTTAAAGATGTCTGATAGTTAGTATAGTTAGATAAAACATTTCAATAATTCGATAAAATGTGTAGCAGTAGAATTCATTGAATTCTATGTGCTCTTCAGAGAGAAAAAGAGATACTATTATCTCCATGATAATCAATCTAGATTTAAATGAACGCAATTTCTTTAATTTTTAAGAAACTAATTATTCTTTCAGGATAGTTTCAATTCATTTTATTTATTAAAATTTGTTTCCTTGAACCTAGTACCAAATTTTAAATTTAGGTTTTTTAATTTTTTTAAAACTTTTACGAAATTTATTTGAACATATATCAATGAAAAAATAAAATAAAATTTAATAAAATATTAATTAATTTTTGGAGTGTGTTCATAAAATTCTCCATAGATTGGCACTGAGGAAGTAAAATCATTTCTTCCCTAATTAAAATGATCTTTCAATTATCAGTGCCAAATATTACAATATATTGCCGAATTTCAAAATCATTAAAATTATTATGCACATTTCAAAACTTTGTAGTTTAATAAGAATGTGTTCTTTTTGTGATTTTAAATCTGAAAAAAGTGTGAGAGTCCTTATTCTCTTCCAGTGAATATTGCATTGAAATTTATTGTGCCTTGCGTATGACTAAGCTTGATTTACGTTATGATTGAAACAATTACAATATTCATCTAATTAAATTAGATAATTTAAATGTTTAAATAAGAGTGTAATAAATAAAGTATAAAACCAAAAAAACACATTATATGCCAAATATATATGATTATTTTTGTCACTGAGAAAAATCATCACTGCCTACTGACTAATTAAGTACTACTAAAAATTAAGTATATACAACTTATCCTTATTTATAAGGTAATTATCAAAATTATATTAAACGGAACCAGCATAACTACGCATTTTTTATTATCTATACATCTGCGCAACTAAATTTATGTTTGCAAAAACTACGCAGGTAAATTTGTAGTTATGTGTAAGTAGTTTAAATGTAACATTCTTAATTAAAAATCATAATCTTTCAAATATGAAGGGGTCGTCGGGCTACCGAAGCGGGGGTGCCATCCCCTCCGCAGAGGATCAAAATTGTGATGGCATGTCTTCGGATCATCCTCCGGGATGTTTCCCAGACCGTCGCCAATAGCCCATTGTGCAGCTCTAGTGCGACGTAAATTAATAACAACAACAACAACATCAAATATGAAGGTTTTAAAAAATAAATAAGATACGTTTTATGGTGCTCATAAATATTATATTTAAATATCTTAGAACTGGTGTTTAACACAAACAAAGTTATAGCTTTATCCCTTATAGATCACACAGTAATACCCGTACTTAGCTGGGAATTAGGGATTGAACATGCTTGGGGAAGAAACATCTGGTTTTATATATCTATAGATAAGAACATTAATATATACGTTTTTGATTAAATCGTTAATATCATAAAATATTTTTAAGAAGCCATAAACTACGAAATTATAT
>NC_092204.1:36860016-36872209 GCF_043381705.1 Parasteatoda tepidariorum
ATATATAACCCTAAGCATGAAATAGTAATTGACCGAAATTAGATCAACTCTAACCTTTCAAGAAATTTATTTATTTTATACTAAATGTTCATGAAACTAGATATTCTATAACTTTTGAATTATTAAGAATCATTTAAAAATATTGCTTCATTCTTACACAACACAAAACATATTATGTTTCGTGTTGCGTTAAGAATGAAGCTCAGTATTTTAAGGAATCTCAGAAATATTTCCAGTTGTATTCTTCTTGTGAGAAAATACGAATGCCATCATTTTAGGGTTTGAAATAATTTAGAAAGCAAACATTGAATATTATGTTACTGAGTACACAAAATTTTATTCCTTTCTCTAATGCCTTTGAAAATATATGGAATAAATTGTAAACAACATCCTCGACTTACAAAATTTAATTTATATTTATGAGCTATAAGATTTTGTCTGGGCATGTTAGGATTACTTTATAATCCTTGTAAACAAGATGCTTAGATCTTTAATAATTACAATGCAGTGAGATTATTAGAATTTAATGTGCACAAAAGGTAAACATTGTCAGAAAATTCTATTGTTTAAATTGAATTTATCAAGATATTATTATGTACAATCTTATGCAGTTGTATCATAAAATGGAAAATACATTTTTCATTCAAAGTTTTTGTGCATAAAATAATATTTGTAGCTTAATGTAATTTTATATGGTGTTAGTTTTTTT
The DNA here is from genome assembly GCF_043381705.1 of Parasteatoda tepidariorum. Lineage (NCBI taxonomy): Eukaryota > Metazoa > Arthropoda > Arachnida > Araneae > Theridiidae > Parasteatoda > Parasteatoda tepidariorum. Next base: position 36,860,726 of record NC_092204.1, read on the forward strand.
ACAAAATGATTTGTAATTGGCTTAAAATGATCTCTGATTCATGAAACTGAATGACAAAATGATGTATCAGTAAGTGCAGCTACTGTTACAGTGTAAAAACAAAATTCCGAGTCAAATTATGTTATAAAATACCGGCACTTTGGTTACATCATCCATGGAATCATTTTACCGTAAAATCCATTTTTATCGTAAAATATACTTTAATTTTTACAATAATATTTATCTAATTAGAGTGATCCTATACTTTTTCGGTAATCATGACTGTAAAAAGGAAGTTTTATTAGATTTTTTTGTAAGATGTTCCGGTTAAAATGGATTTAATAGTAAAAATTACCTACATTCTGAGTTTGGGTACTTTTGACCGTAATTTAATCCAGAATTTTTTACAGTGTACCCAAATTTTTATTAATGTCTAATTTCCTGGCAATATTAAAAAAAAAGTTATTAGATGAATATAATTAATGAAAAATATTTGTTTTGTGAAATGAACACAATTTGACTGCAAAATAGATAAACTTATTTGTTTTTTTTTTTTTAGCTTTCTTAATTTTTATAACGTTTCAAGCTTCAGTTCAAAAAAATTAAATTTAAATTATGTTAACGTGTATTTAAATTTGTAATTTAAATTAAAATGCTTTATATCTGTATTTTATAAGCATTGAATTTTTTCTTCCCGATTTGACTGTTCAGCTTGTGTCATGACAGACCAGAGACGCCAATTTGAGAGTGCATTGTTTCAGGTGGTCTCACAACTACTATCCCCACATTGAACATGTCGACTTTAATTTCTATCTGTATATTTTTGAAGTCAATTGATTTTTTTAAAATTAATCTTACAGCTTCAGTTCCATCGGGTTCTCTATTTAACTTTCCTTTATGTTTAATTTTAACAATCTATGTATTTCTTTAAGCGGTAATTTTTAGAAATTTATTTCTATCTGGTTCGGCCTCACCATAGAGATCGTAAAGAAAATTTTACACTATGGATATTTTTCTTATCTGGTTTACTTTCTTCTTTCATTTTTCTATCTGTTGGTAATGCTTATACCTTCAGGTATATACTTCAAATTACGAGTGCATTATTCAAGCTATTTATTCATAATTATAATACATCTTTTTTAATGAAAAGATTGACTGAGCGAAACTTATCTTCACTACTATCACTCACCGCAGTTTCCACCAATGAAAAGAGTTTTGTTTCTTTTATATAAAAAAAAGAAAATGGGGTTCGTAGTCTTTTAATTTATGATAATTTCTTAATTATACGATATTTGCAAAATTAATTGAAAATTTTAATTAAGTTTTTTTTTTCAAAAATTGTAGTGGTTGCTTGCAAAATCTGAATTGATAAATCGTTGTTTTCATTTGTAAAAGCTAATTAGATTACTTAATGTATATCCCTATCAACTATGTCCTAAATCATTGTGTTGAGCTGCAAATAAACAATTTAATTAATACAAAATAAAATCTGTTATCTATATATTTTTTTTGCTTTTTGAAAAATATACTTTACATTTTTAATTTATAATATTTTTTGAATACTGTTATTGCGAAAGAAGTTTTATGGGAAGAATTAAGAATTACAGTATTTCACAAATTTTTTTTTTTNTTTTTTTTTTACCTTAAGGATTTAAGTCTTTTAAAATGTCAAGTAATCCACTTCAAATGTCTATTTACGTTGCGTAGTTTACACTACCAAAATCATTAAAAAAAGATTGCGTACATTTCAAAGTTTTGTAATGTAATTAGAATGAAGTTTGTGATTTTGAATCTGACTGCAATATGGGAATTTTTATTCCACTTCAATAATTCAAATATGAAGTTTTAATAAAGTTTTCTAAGGCCTTGCGTACGATTAAGTGTAATTTATGTTATGATAATGAACGGTATTCAATGGTATTCATCAAAATAAATTATAAAACTTAAATGTTTAAATAAAACTGTAATAAATAAAATAATAGATCAAGAAAAAGTATTATTTATAGAAGATATTTAGTTATTTTTGTTACTGAGAAAACACTTCATTGACTACTAACTAAAATATAAATATAAATAGAGTGCAAAATTCATACGTGTATTTAAGGTCATAGTAAAATTCATACACAAAAAAAACAACAGAACTATGTATTTTATATTATCTATGTTATTTAAATATATTTCATTGTTATAGTATATAAAATTTATGTTATAAATTGAATAAACAATTAAAAAGTAACTATTCAAGTAACATTCAAATAAAACTATTTTTGTTATTAATTGATAGCAAAGTAAAACATAATAAAAGTATCCTTTTTAATTGCATATTTAATGTATGCATATTTGCATTTAAGCTACTCATTCATGAAATGAACATACCAGTGAAACAATGTACTCTTTATTCTCCACTTTATTTCATATTTTTTGTAGCTTCTAACAAATAAAAACTGAAACAACTCAGGTTTAAAAATAAACAACTTTAAACTAAATACGCTATCAAAAAATCAGCAAATAAATTACCAAATATATTTAAATGCTTTTGTTGTTGAAAATATAACGATGAAAATGATAATGAACACATGAAAAAGCAATATCTCTTATTCTCAACTATATTTCAAAGTACTTGGAGGTTAAAACGTATAACAACTGAAAAAATTATTATCACACTTGAAAGTGTCCTAAATTTTTTCCCAATGGGGATTTTTACGTTGCTTCAATTAGGATGTATTAAATAAATTAAGACAGCTATGGTCATCAAAGTCGCAGTTTAAAGATAGGATCTTAAATGCTTTCTTTAAATATAATAAATTAGTCAGAGATTCCGTTTTTAGAAAAATTTAATCTTCTTTGGAAATCAGCAATAAAGAGTCTAAAACGTGCTAAAATCATTTAATGCCTGCTGTAGAGTAATATACTTTAACGCTTAAGAGCTTTTACTAGGAATATATATATATATATATATGTGTGTGTGTGTGTGTGCGTGTGTGTGTGCGTGAGTATAAGTAGGTCTCCGGCTAATGCCCTATAGTAATGTGTTAAATAATACTGCTTCCTTGCTTTATATAAGTTTATAATGCTGATAATAAGGATCTTTGATATTTTACAATCCTATCATATTCTCTCTATGTGATGTTGAGGCAGAAAAATTGCCAGCTTATCTTCAGGAAAACGACTAAATGTAATTGCGTAGCAATGATCGGGGGTTGGCGAGAAGGGGGCGGAGCCCTCTAGTNTAGTAATGTGTTAAATAATACTGCTTCCTTGCTTTATATAATTTTATAATGCTGATAATAAGGATCTCTGATATTTTACAATCTAATCACATTCTCTCTATGTGATGTTGGTGCAGAAAAATTGCCAGCTAATCTCCAGGAAAACGACTAAATGTAATTGCGTAGCAATGATCGGGGGTTGGCGAGAAGGGGTCGGAGCCCTCTAGTATATATATATATATATATCGCAATAAAGGCAATACAATATTAGAAAGCACTCCTTTTTGCGGATATAATCGTGTGTGCTGATGAAGAGATTACATCTTTTCTTTATTTTGTTTTCCGGAATTTTTAAAAATTTTTTTGGATAATTAAAAAATATTTTTTTTAAATACTTTTGAAAAATATTTTTAATTTTTTTCTTCTCATGTCATTATTTTTTTATTTATTATTTTCCATATTTCCTCAATATTTTAAGTTGTAATGCTGAGTACATTTCTTACCCATTTCCATTATTATTTTGTTTTTATGATTTTACTTATTTAAACAGCAAAGAGTAATCAATCTTTTCTGACATTGTAAAAAGGTATTTTTATTTAAAGCTACTATAATTAAATCTTTTGGAAAAATTCTTGCATTTAAATGAAATCATATTAAAGATTTTAATGACGATCTATAGCTACAATTTTTATCGGATTATTTTATAAAATCATCTCATTATGTTGTTTGTATAAATGAATTAGCTGACATATGTTCATTAGCAGATCTAAGGAGTTCAAATGATTTATTCATTCTTCTTTCCAAAAAGTATGAATTACAAATCGATAATTTAAAAGATTCTAAATAATAACGAGCAAAGCAATTAGCTCAAAGTGTAATAAAACTTAAAAATCAGAACCTCTCTTGCGTGTTTAATTTTAACTTGTATGGACTACGTTCAAATAATGTTAATTAGCAAACAGATTCTCAGATATTATTTTTAAATATGTTTTCCAATATTAAATTACTAATTAGCTGAAAAATGATTTCATAGTAGCTAGTGTAACGGTAGATTGCTCTTACTGCTCAATGACTCTAACTAATAAAAGCTTTGTTTTTACAATAAGCAGCTAATTTCTAAAGATATTGAATTAAATTTTTATTTTAGCGATTTTATACTTAAAATTTTTATCAGCATACTAATTAATTGACGAAGTCACTATTTATATTTGTAATTACATTTCCGGTATCAAACACTATAGTTTTGGATAATAAAACCAAAATTTACGGTATTTTAAAGTTTTAGTAATTCTTTCTATTCATTAAATGGTATATAATGTAAAAAAATGCATTTAAAAATCGCGAAAATACATAATTGCAAAACAGACTTGAATTCATATAACGGAAAATAAATAAATAAAGCGTTTTGAATTTATGAGACAAAAACAATATGAGTTATATTTAGTAAAACTTTAGTAATGACTTGCAACTTGAATTTTAAAAGGCCTGATAAAAATATTGTATTGACTTCACATGAAAATATGCTATTGTATATTTTAGCTAAATGAAAAAGAGGTGTATTGTAAAACAAGCCCCGGGTATTGTAAAATTAAAATAATTTTTTTGGAATATTAAATAATAATTGCTCCGCCAAAAACGAATATCTTTGTACGAGGGTTGCTATTTATATTTCTGGTCTTGGCAACAGTAAGTGTTGCTAGGCGACCGCAGACGATTTTAATCGAAAGTTTGATATTTTTAAACATAAATTCAGCAGACGATTTACCATTATAGCTTCATTTGTGTTGTTGACAGTAAATTGAAAAGTTCTTCTCTTTCAAAAAATGGAATTTAATCGTGAACATTTTCGTGCCATTATTTTTCATAACTTTCGACGTGGATTGTTAAGACAAGAGTGCTTTGATGAACTTAATTCCTTATTCAGCGATAAAGCGCCATCCTACAGCACTGTAAAAAATTGGTATAATCGTGGTCGATCTTCGGTCCAGGACGAATCCCATGCAGGTCGTCCGAAATCCGTTGTTGTGCCTGAAAAGATCGATGCTGTGCGTGAACTGATAAAGCAAGATCGTCATGTGACATACCGTGAGATAGAGGCGTCTTTGGACATTAGTATGACTAGCATCAATAAAATATTGCATGAACATTTGAGCGTAAAAAAAATTTGTTCGCGTTGGATCCCGCATAATCTGACAAACGCTCAAAAAAAGGCTCGTGTCGATTGGTGCAAGGAAATGTTGGAAAAATACGTTCAAGGTACATCAAAGGCTGTGTATAACATCTACACAGGTGACGAATCATGGATCTATGCATATGAGCCGGAAACAAAACAGCAATCAACTGTATGGGTCTTCCAAGACGAGGCAAAACCAACAAAAGTTGTTCGAGGAAGAAGCACATCGAAACAAATGATTGCCTGTTTCTTCGGCATTAACGGTCATGTGGCAACAGTGGCGTTAGAGCAACGCAGGACGGTCAATTCTGAATGGTACACGACCATTTGTTTGCCAGAAGTCATCGGAGAAATTCGAAAAAAGCAGAAGAACAGGCGAATCATTCTTCATCATGACAATGCGAGCTCTCACACATCGACTCAAACAAAGGCATTTCTGACGGAGCGAAAGATCGAACTGATGGGTCATCCGCCGTACAGCCCTGATTTGGCACCCAATGACTTCTTCTTATTCCCACACATCAAAAATAAATTACGTGGACAACGATTTTCGACCCCCGAAGAAGCGGTTGATGCATTCAAAACGCATGTTTTGGAGTTACCTCAATCGGACTGGAAAAAGTGCTTTGAAAATTGGTTCAAACGCATGCAAAAGTGTATTGATCATCATGGAGAATATTTTGAAAAACAATAAAACCAATTTTGATCCTACATTTTATTTTTTCAATTTTTGGCCAGAAATATAAATAGCAACCCTCGTAATCTGTAGGTAATCAAGGCAAAACACAAGTCTTGAAATCTTAAATAACAACTGATGAGCATTTTGCTTGTTGTCTGTTGCATGATATTCTTTAACTGTTCTTTGACACTTCATATCGATGATTTTAGAACAGCAATCGATTTCTACCTCTCCCCATGCCACATTTTCTTTTAAAATGTCATTATTTTAGTCTATTTCTGATGAAAAGAACAAGTTTGAAAAAGTCATATATAACAGACGATTGCATATAAGTTGTGCGACAAACTTTTATTGAAGTCAGAAAACACCACCAGATAATAATTGCACAAAAATTCATGCACAGAAATGCCATAGTACGCAACTAGGAGCACTCTCCTGTTATGACAAGTTCGGAATTACACGAAAAAAAATCAAAATGGTGAAGAGGCCCTAACGACGTACACTGCTACAAATTTATCAGAAAAAAGTGTTAAATAACATTCAGTAAATTGTTATTTTACCATATTCAAAGGAAACAGCCAAATAACCATAAATAAGTCAGTAGTCAAACTGTTAACTGTGAGAAATACCGTTTATTAACTGCTTTCACATAATACGGTTAAACAACAAGAGTTTTATCGCACTAACTAAGTCAACCTAATGAAGCCAAACTAATGTTCTCTGCAATTCTGTACATATTATAGCCGCTAGAGCTCATGTGTCAGTTTCTGGAATAACAGAATTTGGGTTAGAGTCCTAGCGTTGACACCACAATAATTCCTCCATTTTCTTCAACACTTGAAGTGTTTACGGTGTCCTGCACTCTCCACTGCCCATTACCTAACGAAAAGCCTAACTATTATGTCCAGTTAAATTTATTTTTTACGATTTTGAAACTATGCTAGTTGTAAATGGTTAAAAGTCCGTATAGTTTTGTAATCGTGGCCTTACAGTCGTACTACTAGTAAACGATTACAAAATCGTGAAGGTAAAAAAATTTTCCTCACCGTAAACTTAACTGTTAAGAGGATGGACAGACTGTTGCTGGTTATTTTAACATAATTTTAGAATGAAAATTCTAACAGTGTATGGCGACATTCTCGGTCGATCTAATTTTAATCTTGAAGATGTGCCCTTGGAAATTTATGGCATCTTTTACACAATCCTCTGAAACTTATACCTTTCGACCTCTGAAACTTATACTTTTCGACAAAAAATAGACTAAAAATGTGAGGTTAAAATAAAATATGTGTATTCATAAGCAAAACTAATTAATCTCCAGATAAGAATTAGGCAAGATCAAGTATTCGTGTAAATTCAACAAAGAAATTCACTCCCCTGTGTAATCTATTGGAGCACAAAAAATTACTTCCCAAGTAAAAAGTAGTATCAACACTAATTTTTGTTCTATCTTTGTCAGTTACGCTTCATTTTCCTGGAACGAAAAACATAATTGTATTTCTGAAAGTAAGGAAACCGAAAAAAAATGTTGTTTCGATGGCAATAGAAGAGACCTAAATGTTTATTTCTCTGTTTTAATCAAAACAGTCATATGTCTTTTCTTCACAGAGATTTCTCTAAAAAATACAATTACACATCTTGACAAATGCTCTCTGTCAAATCGGCAATAGCATTTTATTTCAGTTTACTTTTTTCTGGAATATGCGAGTTCAAGGAGTTTTTCATTTATGTTACATTTGTCATCGTTTTAGTACTTTATACACAATAATATTTCTCGAAAAGTAAATACTATTTATCAAATGTATCGCTATGAGATGTGGATGAAACTCTAAGGAATAATCTGAATTATTAATAGTACATTCAAAGAAGGAAATGATTGTCTCATATTTCGTAAAAAATCACTCTATGTCTCCCAAACAATTAATTAATTAATTATATATATTTTGGAGGTCACTAATATATTAATATATGTACATTATATTTTATTTTCAATCTATCTATATCAATTTTTTAATGGTAGAAAAAGGTAATATGGAAGTTATAAAGATTATATAAGCTTAAAATTGGTAGTAAAAGCAGCCATTCGCAGTATGGATGAAGGAACTTCTTCGGTAAAATTACTGGTTGTAGTAAACTAAAAATTAGGTCAACTGTTCGAAGACGGCTGTAAAATAGAAACCATCCATAACAAGCTGTAGTAACTCAGAAGATAGTGTATGCGCCTCCCAATGAGGTGCCTCTGGTTCGAATCCCAGTGGTGGCTGGTTGATACGACTTCTGCTACTGTCTCATACCGACCAGCACGCTGAAATATTCTCAATTGTACAGGAATCATGGGTTAAGATCCCTTTGCCGTCAGAATGGGATACAATAGTGATTTTTCTTTCCATGTAACGGAAATGCTGGAAAAATTCTTCTCGAAGGCTAGTTTGTCCCAATGCTTGATTCATGAATTCCCTTGTCTTCTGGATTGGGGTCAAAATTACAAGTTTACGGAGTTGAACATTGGTTGTCGTTGGGTCGACTGTTCAACGCTGGTTACATATAATCATTTATCGCTAGGATTCGAATCCGAAAACTGGTTTTCCAAGCTAATGCACTAAATGTCTTATGGATCAGCCGTACAATGTGGATGCTTTTAAATTATGTCAGAAGTTGGTAGTGACATTAAATTAATGAAAGAAAAACTACCTAGATTTCCTGTCAGCATTAATCTAAACTTGTTTTTCAGAATAATTAAAGTATTATAGGATGTAGCATTTTATACAAATATTTACCCTTAATATTTTGCGAACTATTTAAAGCATGGGAAAAATATAGCATCGATAAATAAATGATAAAAATGAAATTTTTTTTCTGGTTTCATATCGAAACTGCGAAGTTGTTTTGAAAATAATGACTGCAAGCATGAAAGTAGTAATCATGAAAAGAATAAACTCGGTAATAAACACGTGCTTTTACCGAAAACAATTTTCATATACGGTAGTAAATATTAAAAATAAAATTGCGAGATTCGTACAAAATAAAAACTATCTGTTGCCCTGTCTAATGTGATAATTTGAATGTGATAATGTCATCAAGTGCTTGCAAATTTTGCAATGCGTCTTTTGTATTTTAAAATGATAACACAATAAATATTCTGTTTAAAATAAAACAATTCATATTCTCATCGCAATTCATAAGCATATAATCGTTATTATAGTTAAAAAAGCATAATCTCCTTAGCTAAATATAATGCAAATAAAATAAGAAATGTTTTCGTTGATATTAATGAATAAATTTCTTATTTAAATAATTAGTAGTGAGTTCAGCGGCTTAGTTGTAAAAACTATTCTCAGAAATAACAGCTAATTTAATTTTATAAAAAGCTATGTTCATAATTAAAGTACAATTATAAAATAATAGCAATGAAGAGAACCAAAATTCAGCAAAAAAAGATCTCTTGGAGAGAAACGAATAGGAAAAAAACATAAGATAGGGCGTTTATATATCATAAAAGCTTTTAGCGTTCCATTAAAACTGATTCCATTCCTTTCTTGAGATAAAGTAAGGACAAAAAAAGGCTAAGATTCAGAGATAACCTAGATAAAATCTAACTGATACGTAATAAATCGAAATATTTTTGTATTAAAAAATGTTCCGCATCCTTTTTTGAAGTAATTATAAGAATTCAATAAGTTGCGAAGTCATACAAGCAATAAAATATGTTGTTTTATATATTAAGTTTAATAACAAATATATATTCTACAAAATAGCAATGTAAGAATATTAGAGAAAAATGGAGAAAAAAAAAACATTACAAATGGGTATATTTCAAGTTTTTGGTGACTAAACAAATTTAGAGGCAAAATAAATAAATTCAACAAATGAAAATTACTTAAAAAGGTTTGTGTTAAAATTTGTACAATAACAAAAAATAAATAAATAAATAAATAAATAAATCAATAAATAAATAAGTAAATAAATAAATAAATAAATAAATAAATAAATAAATAAATAAATGAAACAGAGCTGGAAGGGCTCTTTAACAATTCTATGATTCAAGTTTATAGTTTTGCGTTTTTAGAAGTTTCAGAAGGGACCTAAATATTTATATGCAGAGGCTTACAATGAGAACAAAAGTATGGTTAAAACTATAAGAATATTTTACATTTTACCGTAATGCTGGCTCTAGGCGTACATAAAAAAAACCCGGAAATTTTATTGAATGGATTCTATAATGATTTGATAAGGATATTGCTAAATTAATAATGAAATACGGATTTTAAGCATGTGATAAGATTTGATAATTTCATCATGATACCTTAGAGCATGGCATGAAAAACATTAAACATTACATTATTTATTTGGTTATTGAGCGTATACATCATGCATCCACAGGAAGAGAACTTTGTAGAAAATGGTTTTCGTTCAGTTATCTCTTACAATTCTCAATTCTCTGAATTTAAATAAAAATACGGCTATTGCAATTTTCTGCTATATTTGTGGTATTTTCCTTTTTAATTGTATTTAAAAATATTAATAATGCATAATATTGTTTAACAAACAAAAAGTCTGTAGTGTTCTTTTTTTTGTTTTGTTCATTAACTCTTTTGAATGTATTTTAAAAATATTGTATTTTAAAAATAAATCACCCAACTGTTTTTTTTGTTGCAAATATTAGTTAATGACAAAGAATGTAAAGCTACGATTTTTCTGCTAGCTTTACCTCTTTGATTTATTACTTAATTTTTTTTACATAAAAAATTAGTTTCTGAAACTTGTTTTTCAGGCATTGTTACTTAGACACTCGCCTAGGGTTTGATTGTATAAATCCACAAATGGTGGAATGTATGGTGGCGGAAGAATACTGATTTCCTTTTTTCTACATGTTGTTCCAAAATGTCAATCAGATTTTCAGGGTGGCTCAAGTCAGTTAGTTTTGGAGACCAACTAAAACATACTTAAGTATATGATTATTCCTAAAACTAGTCTTACATTTTTCTTATCCGTTGAAATTTGCTGTTACTGTTTAAAAAAAGAGGAATAGTCAACTCATTTTGAAGATTTTGATTGAAAGGCAACATCTGATCATACTGAATACTAGTGTAAACATGAGAGTTTTTGTAAGTGTCCACCTCAGTGAGCAGACTCAATTCATAATAAGAAAAACACTCCCTCCGATTTTTTCTCTGGTGTTTGTAAACTCATTGATTATAAATATGTATGGCAACCAACAATACTCTCTTTTGGAAAAACTAGATTCAGTTCAAAAAACAAAAATATTTTTCTTAAATAATTTTATAAACAAAAAAAATTAAAGCAAAGTTTCTCAAAAGTATAAATTGAAGAACAATCATAGATTCAAAACACAAAGCACTACAAACTACGCAGAGAGAAAAAATGTTGAATATCTTTCCATATTATATATATATATATATATATATATATATATATATAATCTT
>NC_092204.1:36873404-36917647 GCF_043381705.1 Parasteatoda tepidariorum
TGTATAGAATATTTTTTCAAGTCAATGGGCCATCGGACATTAATTGTTATATTAAAAAAAGATTATTTTCAAAGTTTCAAGTATTTATGCAGCTGTTAACATGGTAAACAATAGTTTTGAAAATATGTTGAATACAGTAGTCATGAAATTAAGAAAAATTGGTTGAATGTTTCGATTAAACTTCATTTTAATACTGAAAAAATAATTTTTTCTATACATGCAGCATTATAGTATGTAGTCTTAAGTTTAATTTGCACAAGGAAAGAAGTCTATATGTGAAAATTTTTTCGAGTAATTACAAATTTACAAAAAAATTGGATTTCGGGATGAATGTCGGGTATCACCGCCCAATTTTATTTCGTCGATAAATGCACGGTTGCAATGATTATTATTTCATTGCTTCAAATTTGAGTGTTATATGCATTTTTAACAACAAATATTGTTGCCATTAAATGATAGAATTCACTAGAAGTATATAAATATGTAATAAATAAAATAATTTTGTGATAAAAATGATAAACGAGGATTATCTATTGTAAATACATTGGTCATTTTCATTTACACCTGAAAAAACAGTCAAATAACACAATTTTTGTAACTGGGCGGGGCTACCCGACACATTTTGAAAAGAGCTGAAAAACATGTTTTTTAAAATTTCTATTTTTTTAAGTTAAACTATTCTTTTTTTGATTTATTCTTTTTGCATTATTTAATTAGATGAGAAAGCAATAGAAACATACAAAAATATTGATTATCACTCAATATTATACAGAAATATAAGCAATACTCCTTAAGTGGGCCGGGCTACCCGACTCTCCCCTACATATTGCTAACTTATTGTTTGATTATATCCGTGTACTAATTTCTTGTTAACTAAATTCTTGTTTAATAAAATGCTTGTTTACTAAATAAATGATTATGAAAGATTTAATTATTAAATGCATTTTTATTGAAAATTAATCTTCTATCTTAGAACTAACTGTCTAAAGCATACGAAAACCTACAACTATAGTGAGTACTGTAATACCGCTGATTTAAATTTACAAATACATCAGCCAAAAATATGTCCACCAGATATTGTATAAAGAAGCACAAATTGTATAAGAATGAGTTATATTAACCGAAAATAAAATGTAGGTCGATGTCTGCAGTAAAGGACAAGTGATAAAAGTTTCGCATTTGCGACTGCTCTGAATGCAACGGATCATTTGTTGGGAAATAAACTGCGAGAGTGACATAACACAACTGAGGTACGAATGCCTTTTCATACATATTCTTGGCAGAGATTCAATAAAATTGAATAGATTGAGGTTTTCGTGTTAAATCATCTGGTAAAATATCTTATCTTTACTTTCATATTTCAGACTGTGGAAGGTTAACTGGTAGGAAGAAATAAACTGGATTTACTTAGTTACGCGTGATGACTAAAAAAATAGGAGAACTAGAAATATTAATTATATTATGTATGCAGGACAACTTCTTCCGTTTATACTCGATATTTTTTTTTTAATTTGTAAAGTGATAGTAAATTTTAAGATTTACTATCACTTAACACTATTATTTACTATCATTTTTTAATTTATTTAATCTGATATGCAATGATTTTTAACAGCACTACATAATAGTTTCAAACAAATACATGAGTCTTCTGAATCAGGCTGCAAAGTTTATAAGTAATTTTATTTGTGCTATAATTTCATACGTTGTAACATTCTAGGATTTTTAAGAAATTAGATAGATTTGTTAGGTTAAATTGTGGTACAACTTAAGTTAACTGTAAAAAATTTATACTCTATTTTTAATAAACAGTTTCCTAGAAAATGTTTAAAGTGGTTTCCTGGAAAGTGGTAGTAATTTTTAATAAAAGGTTTCATGAAAAATATAGAAAGCTTTAAAGTGAAAACGTGCTTTGCCTGTTTCCTGGAAAATTTAGAGAGTTGTAGTGCATTTTGATAACCTGTTTCTAGGAAAATGTGGAAAATGTTTCATGGAAAATGGTGAAAAATTTTATAATTTTCAATTTTATTTTTTATTATTGCGTTTTATGTACAATGATTTTTAAAAACATTGCCCGTAATGAATTTAAACTAATATATTTGACTTACAAACCAAGCAGTGTAGCTTATAACTGTTAGAAAATGTTTTAAAAATTTATAATTTTAATTGTTATTTTGTTCCCACTTTAAATAATGTGAGATGCAAAGACTTTTCCTAAATATGATAATTCTATTACGCAATATTTTGGTACATCTTAAATGTATACTCACTGTAAAATATTGAAAATTATTTATAATAAACCATTTTCTGGAAAAGGGAACGTTTTGATCCAGTTCAGAGTGAACATTTTGTCAATTTAAGATAATAAATATTTTCCCTTGTTCGGGAATATGAATTCTGTTAAGAACATATAGGGACGTATAATTTAGAAAATATAGCATAAAAATATTAAAAAGGAGCAAATGAGTTCTCGTTCAACACCAGAAATAGAAGGGGAAAAAAATGCTTGATAAACGAATACATAAAACCCTATAGGATCTTGTCATTATATGCAAACGATTTTAAAATTAAAAGAAAACTGTTGGAGGAACCCAGAATGCTCTGAAATTTTGGTCAAATCTTTTAGGCTTCGCGATTAGACAAAGATCACGATATAAAATGATTGTCAAAGAATAAGGAAATACTGCTCAAGGATTTATGAATCGTCGAAAATGATAGTTTTACTTGAAAGAGTGTACTGCATTTCAGAGTGAAATAATTAATAATACATTTTTATACTATGTGGATTTAGTTTCATTTTCATACGCTTAAAAATACAATTTGCATTTTTTTTTAAAATTTCTTCATTACAACGAAATACATAAAGAAATCTCTTAAGCGAATACATAATTGGAATAAAATTAGTGTGTAAGCTGTTATCTTGATTCGGATAAATAAACTTAGAAACTCAAGTAACTAAATCATTTTTGTCTTAATAAATAAACGGGAAAACTCAAGTAATTAAATCAATTAACTTTGAGAATTAAATTTAATGCAATATATTAAATAGTCAGACTCGCAATGTCTCAAAATACAAGCAAAAGAAAAGAAAGTACATTTTGTACAATACCACAACCAATTTTAGGAAAAATAAAAACAGATTTTTTCCATAATTTCTGATTCGGAAATGATAAAACAGTATATTTACACATGTTTTGAAATGGCGCAAAACTTTCCTATGCCAATTTATTGGAATAAAATGATTTTTTTGACAAACAAAAGCACTTTGGTACGATTTTCCATTATAATAAGTTTCTTATTGAAGATATTTAGCAAAACCAACTTAATAATCAGATAAATAAATCAGAAGCACAGGCTTGTATCAATATCAGTTTGATGCAATTAGTAAATAAATAAATTAATTAAAAAAAACATGTACTTTTGTTCTTAACATTTGAACTTTTAATAATTAAGTTTTAATAATAAGAAAAGTATTGCAAATGTGTGTGCATGTCAGAAATATCCTTTTATTATTAGTAAATACACAAAAATAGATTTATCGATAATAAATCTATTATTGAGCTTTTTAAATGTATGTGCATGTCTGAAATATCTTTTACAAACAGTGAATACACAAAAATAGATTTTACGAAGGAGTTATATTCGTTAGCCTGTTTATATTCTTTATATAGCGTCCTTCTCAGTTCTAAAATATAACCAAAAATATGTTCTGAAAGATGAGTTATCAGTTTAAAAAAATAATGCCAAAATCCAAATAATGTGTTAATAGATACCATCATATATATACCTGTAAAAATTTCAAAACCAGAAATGCAGCCAGTTTTGAAGCCAAGCAACCAATCACTGTTATTTCGTACTGAAGTATATGGGTGAGTATAAAATTCATCAAAGCAAGATCCTAAAATGTTTTTAAACGTGATGTATCAGCTCTAAAAGCAAAATTAAAAGTGTGATATAAAATTTATATTTTTAATTTAAAAATTTGAATTAATTAAATTAATTGCTTAATGAACACTATTAGCATTTCTGAAAAATTTCTGACAAAGAATGCAGACAGTTTAGCAACCAAACTATTCAGGTATATTGATTCTAAAATATGTATATTTTTGATATAAGTTCAAAATATATTATAAAAATTACGATATGAAAGTTAAAATATTAGATCAAAAATGTTAACAAAATTTATATAATATGTAAAGGGACACAGTTTACGTAGATGATAAACTTTCGAAAATCTGAACAGGAAGTTTTCAAAATCAAACATCTCAGATACATTAATTCTCAAATATTTAAAATCTTAATAAACTTTCCAGTTTCAATTGCTTGATAAACGCTATTAGCATTTCTGAAAAATTTCTGACAAAGTATGCCGACAGTTTAGCAACCAAACTATTCAAGTATATTGATTCTAAAATATTTATATTTTTGATATAAGTTCCAAAAATATTATAAAAATTACGATGTGAAAGTTAAAATATTACATCAAAAATGTTAACAAAATTTATATAACATGTAAAGGGACACAGTTTACGTAGATGATAAACTTTAGAAAATCTGAACAGGAAGTTTTCAAAACCAAACAGCTCAGATACATTAATTCTCAATCATTTAAAATCTTAATGAACTTTCCAGTTTAAAAAGTGTAAGTAAAAATATAAACTGAAAATTAAATTATTAATTTAAAATGGTTTGTTTCAGAATTCTTAACGATAATTGCACTCCCTTATTCTCAGCTTGTACTTATTCATGACACGTGATTCACTAAGAAAATGCCCGATGCATTTTCCGGTCAATGGACACTCTTGAAGATAAATATCCTTGAGGAGTGAGAAAAGGGATCACTCTAAGAAAGCGAGGAGGCAACTCTCATGTAAGATCAACTTAATTGAATTCTCCTCTTGTCCGGCTGTCGTCATCCCTCTTACGTGACTTGACGGTTTTATGGTTGGTATATCCATAGCGGCACCTGCTTCCTCTTCTTGTCATCCTCCCTCTCCTCATTCTAGAACACAATCCCTCATCGAACAATGACGTTAAATAAAAGTTCCTCCTATTAAAAGTGAAATCTGATTTATCGCGTAGATATGAGACATCTCATTAAACATCCTAAGAAAAAAGTTTTGTTCATTAAAAAATTTGGTTTATTCTTGGGTTTTATGCACGCGATTTAATTTATTTAAATTTTGCTCGAGTATTTTTCTTATAGAATGTATGCAGTGTTTTCTGTAAAATATTCAATTTATAAATTTTACACGATTTTCCTTGTTTTAAGTTGCAAAAATCTTACAAATATTTTTTTTATTTTTAAAAATAACTCTCCAAATCATCCATCAAGCATTTAAACAAAAATGTATTTTCAAACACTTTTTTCTTATAAATTTAAAAACTATTCCCAGATCTAAACTCAGTTGGCTGGATTCTGTTCAGTATAAGGACTTCTTTATACTGAACTGCAAAAAATTGGAGCACCGATGCTGAGAACAGGTCAGGAGGAAAGAGAAGGGCTCACCCTGGGCTGTCCCGCCAATGATGATTATCTCCAAGAGAGATCCTCTTAAAAATTACTCTTATAATATCAGTTTCTTTTAATGGTTTTGTACTTTTTTACCAATGGATTACGTTAAATGTTTTATATCGTATCATAGAAAACTTTCTGAGGGTACAACATAATTTTGTTTCAACAAATGTTTGAAGGTAAATGAGATGAGTAAGTTGGCCTTTTATTATGAAGCCATTTAAAAAAAACTATGTTAGTTAATTTAAAGTAAATATTCACAATATTTTGTACGCATTATTTCAATGATTTATTAATAGACATATTTGGAAGTTTCAGAAATTAATCTTAATATTAATCTTAATAAAGAGCTATTTTATTGAGAAATCACTGTGACATGTAAAGTGAAATTTTAATAATGACGTTTTAAGACTTTTACTACCAAAAGCAAATTGTGAAGCAGCATTTTAAGATTTTGATATATTAATTAAATCTCTAACCCACCTTTCTGATGTTAATTTTAAGTTTATAACTGCGTACTTAATTATGATCATTTAATTAGAAGACCTTCCTTGCGTTGAAATTCTAAGACATTTGTATATCCTCCTTCTCAAATTTAACCGGAAGACATTACTTTAATGTGGTAGAAGCGAAATTCGTAGGTCATTAAGAATGAAATGGAATGACTTTCCAATCAGTAAGACTTTCTCCAAGTCTAGTTAGAAATCCAATACGCAGTAAATAGGAATCGCAACATATTTTATTTCAATCAACTTCTCATAGGCGCAAAAGTGAAAACTTGAATGTATGTTTGTCAATAACTAATGATACTTTAGAGTATAATGTATAGTCTACTTTAAGAATAATGTAGATCATATATTTTTTTTTGAAGTTTCAAATTGTTTAAGAGACTATATTGATAAAACTATTTTATAGTTTGATATTGAAAACATCTCAGAGTCTAATTAGAAGTTGAACACTCAGTAAATAAGAATCGTAAGGTAATTTATATCAATGAAGTACACGTTTGTACAAAATTGCGATTTTTGATACAAGTACTTTGATACAAACAACAAGTTATAGCATTTAAAAAATAAGCATTGTGGAGTAAATATATTTTTCTAGAATAAAATGTACATAGATGACTGTTGTTGATTAAAAGCTATAAGTGATTGTTAAATATGTGCCAGAATGATTCAAACGAGAATTAAATATGTGTCAGAATGATTCAAACGAGAATTAAATATGTGTCAAAATGATTCAAACAAGAATTAAATATGTGTCAGAATGATTCAAACGAGAATTAAATGTGTGTCAGAATGATTCAAACGAGAATTAAATATGTGTCAGAATGATTCGAACGAGAATTAAATATGTGTCAGAATGATTCAAATGAGAATGCAGTCTACAGAAGTAGTCTCATAAGCAGTATTTCGCTTAAATGGACAAAAAAGGAACCTTATTGTGACACAGAGTTCCGGTATCTTGTGCAAGGATGCCATTCTTTTGCTTAGTAATGCCAGGCCCCATAATATTTGGAAAACTCAAGTAGAGCAGAAAGACTTCCAGTGAAAAGTCTAGAGATAAACCCATTTAACCGATTTAATTTTGCACCTTGTAACTAAATCTTGTTCCTGAAATTCAAAGATAGTTTATCTGAAACATTCTCTACAAATAGTATCATGAAAGCAAGTAAGAAACCAAGAACTAATTAAATCGAAACTGTCTTGAACTGATTAAATCATTACGAGCGTCAGTTCTTTTTATTAAGTCTTGTTTGAAATCATTTCTGTGCTATGTGCATCTTTTATTTACAAAGTATTTTTATTATAAGAATTAGTTGTTGAAATAATAGGTATTACATGGTATGTTAAAATATAAGGTCTTACCTTAAATCGTTTCGTTAAAATAACTTACTCTGACGTGTATCTTACGCTATTGCTATCATATAATGTTTAACTAAACTCCAGAAATCGTAACAACCGTATTAAAGAGTAAACAGTGAAAGGGAACATTCTTGGTGCTTCATTACTCTAAAAACTGTCCTTGGTGTTTGATTACGCAACGAATTCTTTCAGGTGTTTTAGTGTAAAATACACTGTCTAAAGATATGTAATTTAACATTCATTTATCATACAATTTTACGGACAAGACACCTTTTTCAAACTAAATGGTTAAATGCCATGAACCCACTTTATTAGTATACAATTGTAGCGTTCTAGATTGTTCTTACGGGTAGAGTCCATTTATGGATGAAGGGTAATCAAATCTACATACAAGCCGTTTTTCCCCTGTTAAATATCTTCGAATGAAAGCTCTTCAGCAACATCATGAGAGAACGCTTAGTTTCCTGGTGAGTGTCAGCCTCAATATGATATTATTTGTATTTGTAATGGGGATTAGTTTTCGTAATTTAAATTCAAAATTTTCGGAATAGTAATACACAGTAGCACATTATTTTTCATTCTTGTACAATTCAGAACTTGTTAATAATATTTATGTCGGTTATTTTCAGGATTAGTCCAGTACAGCTTAGTAAATTATAATGTAAATTCAGTGAGACAAAAAAAGGATTATATAAAATAAAAGCGACTGGTGAAGTACAGTATAGTATTTTCTATTAGTATCATAATTAATTGAGACTCTTTCATTTTCTTTTTTAAAAATGTTCATTTAATTCTTTTAAATGTCAAATGAATATGATGTATCAGCATTCAAAAGCTCTGACCAGTCACTGCTAAGAGCTGACTTTCGGTCCTCAGTGGTGGCTTGAACCCAACCCAGCATGATTTCGATGTGTACTAGATTATGAGGGAAGTAATAGGTGGACAGTGCTTAATGCTGATTATGATACTACAATCATAAGCTGTTGATTTTGAAATTGCAGCTGATTATTAATTTTGATTTTCATTTGATTGTGCTATTTTACGGAAGGTTTGAACTCTTTTAATAAGGATCTTTTAAGCAAGAAATATTATTTATAATGTTTGCTTCACTAGCTGATCCTCCATTTGCTACAATGTGAAAGTACGGGCGATTCGTAATTTAAAGTTTAAATCTTTTACGGACTTTGTTTAATATCTCTACTGCCGGGCCTTGAAAATATATTTTCACATTTTTAATGGTGTAGTGGCCATCATTTTTTGTTGTTGTTCAGAAACATTAAAAATGTTTATAATACTGTTAAATAAAGTTGAACTAGGTAAAGGAAATATTATAATGTATCGATAATGTGCATTATATAGAATTATATTATTACATTTTATGTCACTCTACTTTTAAAATACGCAACTTTGCAGTTTATTAATTAGGAAAATTAAAATAAATGCAACTAATTTATTATGGGTTAAACTGTTCTACCGTAAAGTGCTCGACTTCGCTCGCAGGTCTTCGGGCTACCGAAGCGGGGGTGCCATCCCCTCTGCAGAGGATCAAAATTGTGATGGCTTGTCTTCGGATCATCCTCAGGGATGTTTCCCAGACCGTCGCCAATAGCCCATTGTGCAGCTCTAGTGCGACGTAAATTAACTACAACTACAACAGCAACTAAATTATATAAATTTAAAATTAATACAATTCTAAATAAAATGCGAATATAAATTATGGCAAAGATTTGTATTACTATCACCATCAACCTTTCATTCTGGAAATAAAATTGTCTTTAAAAATAAATTCTTAGTAATGAACAACTCCACATTCTAAAATTATGAATAAAGAGTTAACTAGTAGAATAATTTGAAATTTGCTCAAAGATCATCAAATAACATAATATATTCAAATCCATGCCCAAAAAGAGTATCAAAAAAGTAATTTATTCCTTTAGAAATTTTTCCCCTCTTATATCCTAAGCAAAGAATTACTTGATCAGTGAGTCATATAATTCTCCTTTGATTCAAAGAGAATGTTAATTACATTTTCAATTCTAATCCAGCGAAGTAAACTAAACCTAAGCCAAACCTAATTTTCTCTCCCATTCTTTAGAAAAAAAAAGAACTGCATATTTATTGTCAAAGCTGATCATGGAAATAATTTGCTTTCATCTCCAGTCAAATTAAGGGAAATGTGACCATCCATAACCTCTAACACTGCACCTAGGTTTTAAAAAAAATTTGGTAGAATTCGTTAATTTGTGAGATAGCAGAACATTGGAAGTATTTCAGGGAAAAGCAAATTTTTAATGGAAAAACATAGACATTCTCTGGAATTAATGAGCAGACAAGACGAGGATGATTGTCTTTTATCAATCTGTTAGTCCTTTTTATTTCGCGTTGGTGGTTTCTTTCAATGGAAAAGTTTAATTTAATGTCAGAGTAAAATGATGCGAGAAGTAATGTGTTTTTTTTTTATGTTTATTAATGGATGATTTGAAGGAATAAAAGAAATTTCATGGAATAAATTTTAGAACAAAAACTATAGCTACAAAATGAACGAATTTTCGATTATTCTACATTGAAAACATTTAGGAAAGTAATGCTTAAATTAAATATTTTCACCCTCATTTCATTTTTATTATATAAATGTTACGGTGAAACACCGAAATTTGGAGAATATCAACATTCACCGGTGAATGCCAACATTCACGTAGTCGCTTGGTGTATGTCCGAAATATTTGCTAAATACCCTTATTTCTTATTCTCTCACCGGCGAATGTCAACAATCGCATAGTCGCTTTGGTGAATGTCCGAAATATTTGTTATATCCAATTTTATATTAATTTATTCGTTAATATTATTATATTTATTTGGTATATTTATATTTATTCCATATTTTAATACTTGCGGACGATAGATTAGAAGAAACATCAGTGTTTGGAGTATCGGGAAAATATATACCGGGCAGAGGCACTTAACCTTAAAAAAACATCAGTGTAGGGTATACCGGGCAGTGGCACTTAACCTTAAGAAAACATCAGTGTAGGGTTAAAATATCGAATAAATGTAATTATATCCACGAATAAATTCATATAAGTTCGAATGTAATAAATATTTCGGACATTCACCAAAGTATATCTGTGATTGTCGACATACACCGGTGAGGGTCCGAATGTTCAAGAATGTAATGAAATATTCGATTTTTCTCCGACGTATTTGGTGTTTGTCGACATTCACCTGTGAAAGTCAACAACCACCGATTTCGGTCTTTCGCCATGACATAAACATTACCGAAATTTTATACTTTCGCGTAGCGCGTATGTACTTTCACGTACATACGCTCAATGAAAGCTCTTTGAGAGGAAATGTTAAGTGCTCTGCAATATAACTTAAGTACGTGAGTATACGAGATGCTAAGTGAAACAGAAAATTTGCTCTATTCTAATGAATTTTCGTTTCACCGTACTGGTAGTAATAGGTTTGCGTGCTTTTAAAATGCTCTAAGTTAGTTTCAGATCTACTTATTCTTTATTCAGCTTCGTTGAATAATTTTATGCTGTTTGTTCTTAACTATTTACAATTACGTTTTAAACGCATGTCTAATAAATAAAATATTTCTTTAATGTTTTATAAATCAATGTGTCAACTCCAGAGCCACATAACCCAAAAATATTTCAAACCACAAGGAATGAAAAATATTTTTTCGTCATCTACTATTTCTGACAAATATAGAGCTGAAATAGACGTCTTCATATACCTGCTCTGCTATATTATCAGTGCAATTAATCATATTATTATGAAGAAAAATGATAAATAAACAATTCTCTGTGGCATTCTAAAGATGAAAAATCTATCATATTAAGCAAACGCTGTAATAGATACATCATGAATATATGCTTAGTTAGCCAGATAGATGATAAAATAAGCTATATAAAGATGCACTAACTAAAAAATCAGAAAATGTGTTTTGAAAGCTTTGTTTGAACCCCAATTTAAATTTAAAAAGGCATCGAACACGTTACTGTAATTAATTTTTCGAGTAAAACAGCTCTTCATTGAATCCATAACAAAAGCTTTATTTTCCTTCTAGAAATTTATTTGAGAAAATATGTTAAAGAAAACAGTTTTTTTAAGCCACTTCATGAAATAGATAAACGACCTATTTACTTAAAATAATGAAAGAGGTAAAAATGCTTTCAGGGATTAAAGTTCTTTTTCCTTCATCACTTATGCTATATAACAAATCTAAAATGAAAATATTTTTTCTGACATGTAATTAGCAACCTAAAACCAGAAGAAATTAAATAGTTATAAAATTTATAGGTGTTAATTCACATAAAATATGTATTTTAACATCAACTAAATAATCATGCATGCAAAAACAAAATTCTCTCATTTGCTTGTTGTTATTTATAACCTGTTAATTTCTTCAGTACCATATTTGCATCTCAACAATGTAACAATAACGTAAATTTTTAACTAAGTGCAAATTATAGCATTCTGAAAAAGCCTCAGAAATTATTTAAATAAGTTTATATAAATCATAGTACACTTCTAAGAACAGCGCTTTTCAAAAGACGTGGGATCATACTTTGAAATGAGATGGTGGCTTGTTTCATGGAAAGCGTGGGATTTGAATAATTATAATGCTGTGCTACTTATATAGTTTCGTTCAAGCGGGGTGTTCTTTTTTTTTTAAAAAAAAGACAGATTGTTATACAAATTTTCACTTCTTGGAATAAATTTCAGTTTCTCTGTAAGATAAATGGTAATTATGATTTCTTTTGTTTTCTATTTTTGAAAATATTTGAACATTTGCAAAGATTATTCCATTGAGATTGCGCTCATTCATACTTTTTCTTTTTTATCTCTTTTTAGAATTATTCACAAGATTAGCTTTGTTAAAACGTAGGTGCTACTTCTACAGTGTAGTGAAAAGACTCTACTTAAAGTATTTTTAATAGCACTGTGGAACACGACTGGAAAATGGAATATAAAAATGTCTTCAAACCACCTGAATAGAAAGATAATCGACAACAAGATTTTAAATTAAAATCTTGATAGTTAAATGGAAAGACATCTATATTTTCAAAATTGCATATTGGCGACAGTAAAAATAGTTATTTATAATGGATGTTTTCTGGGTGAAGAAAAGTGTACTGAGAAAAAATGCATGGTCTTAACTACCAGAATATGGTAAAATTTGCTGTGTTTTTGGCTCTATTGGAACACCAAAACACTTTTACCGAAAACTTTTACCGAAACTTTTTACCGAAGCACGTTGGTAATGATTTTGGTAAAATTGACATTAAAATATGGTTTTAAAACATGTGATAAAATATGGTAAATGTTAAAAATTTGGTAATTGTATCATTTATTTGGTGGTATAACAATGATATAACCATTTATTCGGTTACATCACTTTTCAGTTTTGCATATTTTAATAATAGTGTGATGATAAGAACTATAATTAACTATAATTTTGAAAACTAGAGTTTCCGGCGTATCTTAAAATCACTACATGCACGGAAAAATTAACAAACAAATTATTTAAATATCGCATATTTTGGTTTACCTTATATTTTAGTTAATACCGTTTATTACCAGAATTAAGATTTCTTTCACCAAAAAAGTCATCAATATAAAGAACTGTATTTTTATTAGAATTTTGTTTCTTCGTGTGTAATGACGAACAAAGGTATACTATCCATATTAAATAAATTATATGCGGCGGTGTAAGTTATTGTCTGGTTTTTATACGGATAAATAATTATTCAAGATGCCTTAGCTGAACAGAATAATTGGTTTTACCTGTCGAGCCATAATAAAGAGATTTTATACTAACACGTAACATCTCACTCGTTTGTGTATGTATGATTTGCGCGGGCTGGGATTGCCTGGTTTGTAGGGCATTGGACCCATGTCTAAGAGGTCGAGAGTTCGATCCCTCCGACCAATGACTTCCCGTGTAGTAAATGGGAGCTGATGCACGTCAAATATGTCGGGTCGCAAAGTGCTCCATGTTCCCATAACAAATTATACCTCCAGTGGTACTAAATTTAAGATTAATCGTTCTCTGGTTCAGGTAAAAATTACGATCTGTGGATAAATGAATGGATGTACGAATGGGTCTGCCCTATAAACGGCTTGTATGGCTGAAGTCCTGTTCTGAACTATAGGTGGCGCCCCTGTGAAGCATGAAACGCGCCCTCTGCCTTAAATTTGCTTAATCTCACAAAGCAGGCTTACTGATTTAGGCAAGTAGAATCGGAAACAACGTAATTTTTGTAGTGCAGTAATTACAGTACAGTCATGATTCCTTAGAGAGCTCACGCATTACGTATATATGTAAAGATGTGGGATGCCATATGAAAGTGCAAAATTTATTTAATATCAGTAACATGAACAGTGCCTGTCATGCAAAATCTTTATAACCTTGATTAGTAGTTAAATTGAGCAATCTTTCTTCGTTCTGATTAATACAATCAACCATGAAATTAAACTCAAATAAAATTAATTTTAACATAAATATCTTATAATCAACTTTATGTTTAAGAAAATTTTGATTCTATTCTTAAAAAAAATATCAGACCATTTTTTTAAAAAAAATATGCCCAAATTCTAGCAAAAGAATAATTTCCTTATATATTAATTTTGGACTTATAGAAAGCAAATTATTTTAATTTAAATAAGCTTATTTTAGATAAGCTTCTGATATTATTTTTATGGCCATAACAGAAGTTTTATAATGATTTTTTTTTTATTTTTAAGTTTTTTTAATTTTTTTAGAAGTTTTATTATGTGTTAAACTATAAATAATGAAGTGTCTGAAATATTAATGTAAAATAATGAAGATTGCCGATTAAATTAAAAAGTAAATAAACTGACTTTCTAAATTGCATTTTTTAACGAGTTTATAGGGATAATTTGCCTTAGATATAATCGATTAAAAACCTACTGTGAATTCCGTTTTAGATGCCACAGAATAAAAAGAATCAATTCGGTTCGTTTAATGGTTATAAAATAAGAACATGCAGCGTACATTGTGAATATCATAAAATAAAAACATTCAGTTTAATTTATTTTATGTATCACAGAATATAAATTTAATCAATAAAAGTGCAATTCAGGTGGGAAAATGAGTGTTAGTTTTAAACTAGTACTAGTGGGACCCATTCTAAAGCATTTTAATG
Organism: Parasteatoda tepidariorum; assembly: GCF_043381705.1. Classification (NCBI taxonomy): domain Eukaryota; kingdom Metazoa; phylum Arthropoda; class Arachnida; order Araneae; family Theridiidae; genus Parasteatoda; species Parasteatoda tepidariorum. The sequence goes on from NC_092204.1 coordinate 36,887,960, forward strand.
CAGAGTATCGTTAAGGATGATAAAGGGGTGAACGATTTGAAGTATCTGCTGATTTCAGAAAATACTATTACTCGTAATCATAGAGTCAAGCACTTCTTAACAAAATTTTCATTAATCAAATTATGATGGAAGGTGCACGGCTTTGATTAAATCTGTTACATTAAGAACATCTATCACAGGAATTCAGTACACCAAAAATTCTTAATGAGTGCCAAATACTTGAATAAAACTTAATCATTTTCTTGAAGTCTAATTTTCTGAGTATTTTGGGGGTGAGAAAATGTTTTTCTATAAGTATAATCCAACTAAAGGATTCATAAAATTTCCCTCTCAAACTAAGACGAACCTTTTTTTAAGCTGAATAGACTTTCAAATAATTTTTAATGAAAAAGAAAGCTTTCAAACAGAAAAATTAGCTCACTACTTGTATTTATCTTTTTGTCATGTTTGAATACTATACACGTATATACTACAACCTTAGCATTTTTACAATCCGGGCATTGAAAATTTTTACTGCAAACTATTACATTAATTTTGAAATGACATTAAATCAAAAAATACTAAATGTCTTTTTACTATTTAATAAAAGCAAAAAGATATGCTAAATTCTATATAAAAATAAATAGCATTGTGTCTTCTAGAAATTTCGTACTTCATCCTATTCTTCGATACAAACATGGATAAAAAAAAGGATATTAAAATTATGATAAAAAATCTGAAATCAAATTAATGCAAAAGAGCAGTAATTTAAGCTTAGATTTTTTTTTATGTTAGAAGAATTCGTTAATGGTTTAAGATTTAAATGGAAAACATAAACAAATAAAGCTTCAATCATTATAGAAAATCTGTTAAAATACTAAGCGTACAGCATGTATACTATCTATGAAAGAAATAAAAAGAAATGCTTTTCATTTTTTCCCAACCAATAATCGTTAGAGATACTAATTACGGTATCTATTCGGTCTCGCGTTCGTTAATTCTTTATCTTAGATATTCATTAAAACCTGAAAAGAACTGTAGAAAAAGTGTCGCTCTTTTACATCAGTGAAATGTATCATTAGAATTTTTTTAACACGCCAATTTATGTCAGTTTCTGTATAGCCATTTATGGTCTTAGTTGCGTTTACTTTCAGTAATTACTTTTACACACATCATATCAGCTGCGTGCTAATTATGTAACTAATGGTTATTTGCAGTGTTCGAAATTCTCTGTTGCGGAAAAAGAACAATACTTAGAGCATTTCTTTTGCTCTTTAAAGATATTTAGATTTTTTTCTTCCTGAGACTCATAAAAAAATTCTTAAACAGCGGTTATCAAGCTCAGGAACTGTTAAAAAAATTTATATTCAAGTTTATCTTTCTTTTATTTAATTTCTCTGTTTTATTTACTGTTGTAAATAAGAGTGTAGAAAAAAATCATTTGTCTTTATCACAAATTTAATGCTTAAGGCTTTAAAAACGTAGCCACCAGTTGACTAATTAGTATAAATTTTTTTTGTTTCTAATGTAGATCTAATTTTGTAAAATTTTGCATTTGTATAATAGCAATAGTACAACGTTGATCCTTAATGAAGCTGCTTAATAAATGTTCTGCAACTTCATTTAATGTTAGATTTTCACAGTTCTATGAACAACACGCATTTATGCATTTTTTTGAATAATTTATGTTATTAAAATGTAAATTTTTAATCTTAAATGCTTGTAACAAATTAATTTCAGTTAAGTTCCTTCAAAGCATTTTTTTATTTACGAAATGCGCAAAGATTAATGATGTAAATAATTTTTATAGAAAAAACATATTTACATTGGTAAAAACATGAATTGTTATATGTTATGAAAAGAATTTCATTTATGAAAATAACGAAATATTTTTTAGAAAAGGAAAAACGATTGTAAGATTTATAAGGATAAAACAAACACGATCGGACTATGTGAACTAATTACTTTCTCAAATGATCATGCTCTGACAATGTTTAAAGGTTGACTAAGTTAATGATACCTTACTAAATTTATATCAATCCAGTTTAACGACGCCAGTATAATTCGAAAAATCTTGGGTTCAAATATTAGCTAGTTTAGCTAAGAAGTTTCAAAAATAACTGTATATAGCAGCCTATAATTAGAAAAATATGACTTTTTTTTCTAAACAAAATAATTGCAAAAACAATGAAGCATAAAACATAATAGAAGGTTCAATGTTACAAATAAATAAAAAATTATGTGGAAGTTATTATTGCAAATTAAATATTTCATTTATATAGTAATGGATAGGATTATGATTGTTTTGACTGTGATTTCAGAATTATTTTAGATAATGACACATAACAAGAAGTAATAATAATAAATATTGAAATAAAACGCAATTGTATTAGTATTCGCGCATTAAATATTCAGTCATTGACTGGAAAATACAATTATGTTTTCAGAATAAAAAAAAAAAAAAAAAAAAAACAAANAGGTGGACTGAAAAAAAAATCAAAATTTTAGATTTAAGAAAAATATACAATGACTTGCTATAGCCAAAGACAAGCAAAGCATATGACAGAGTGATAGAATGTTTCAAATCAAAATAAATATAAGCCCAAAACACAACAAAATCTACTCACCACATACAAGAGAAAAACACCCAGCACAAAATGATGACAATTCAGAATGGCATGTTCAATACACATTAATCCCGCAGTGGACTGATCGTTAAGACGCGGTTCCCAGCAGATCACCAAAGTCAAGCATCACTGGCTGTGGTCAGTGTGCGGGTAGGTGACCACTTGGATCAGTCTACGTAGGGACCGTGGATGTCTTCGGATAAACCTCAGGGATGCTTCCCAGACCATCGCCAAAAGCCCATTGTGCAGCTCTGGTGCGACGTAAATGAACTGCAACAACACCAACACTACGCATTAATTATGATTTTATTAATTACGTAATTTTTTTTATTAAGCTGACATTTTTACCAAAATAAGTGCAATTTTTGACAACATTTTAATAAAAATATACTAAATTTAAGTAGAATGAAATGGGTGACAAGTGTAAGGATTTGAAGTAAAGCGTAATACATAAACTAGATACAAGAGAAAAATAAACTTAAATGATGATAAGATAAATACAAGAGGAACATTTAAATTAAAAGGATCTTAAACATTAAAGAAACATTCAAAGATCTGAAGAGGTAGAAATAAAGGACTTTTAAATCGTTGAAATTTATAATGATTTGAGGATTTAGATTAATATTAAAGTCAAAAAAGATGATGAAGGAAATAAAATTAATTCCCTCGATACGGACACGGTGCATCAAAAGCAAGTCAGAGAGTGAATGTGCCACAATATTCAGAAGATTTGTTAGCTAAGAAAAATCCAGGTAAGTGATAACCAATTAGGAAATGTCAAGGAGCAGAACGTTTGAAAAGAGGACGATTAAGATTGGTTAAACAAGTAAAAAAAAATGAAGGAAAGGAAATTAAGACCTCCAGGTGGCGATTTTGAGAAAAACAAAGTCTTAAAATACTTCAATGGCATTCTCTTCCAAAAGACGGCAGGACAGCAAAAGTGAGGCAAGAGGGTATATCTGGCTGCAGAAAACTTAATATTAGACACCCTTAAGATGACAAAAGAAGTTCGAATGGAAGGTTAAGGTTCTTTTCCAAAGAAAAAATTACATTTTAGCCAGACAAAAATATATTAAATATATTTACGTTTAAATTGAAGAAAAATCCTTTAATTAAGAAAATTTAGCATGGAATTAACTGAAACTGTTATAAAATTTGGGGTAAATAAAGATTTAAAAAAAATCAAAGAAAAATATTTAAATAACGGAACAATTGTAGCTGTGTCATTAAATACACTGCAAAAATGTTTTAATAGTATTTTAAATTGAGAAAAATAACATTTTAGAGCCATGTCGAGTAACCATAAAACTTATTTATACACTGTTTGAAATTTGTCGGTAAAAAAGAGTTAAATGACAGTTTATTTTATTGTTATTTAACCATATTCAAACAGAACAGTCAAATAGCCAAAAATAATATGGTATTCAAACTGTTAACTGTGAGAAAAATCGTTTATTAACTGTTTTCAACCAATACGGTTAAGCGACCAGAATTTTATCGCACCGACTAGGCACACCTAATGAAGTAACTTAGTTCCTTGCAGCTACATACATATTATAGCCGAGAGGCACATTATAGCCAGTTAATAAAATAACTGACAGAACACGGATTCGAGTCCCAACGTTGACGCCACAATGTTTCCTGAACTCCCTTCAACGCATGAAGAGTTTATAGTGTCCTGCACTCTCCAATTTGTGACCATGAACTATTAAAATATAACATCTTCATTCGCGCATAGATGACAGCATCAGGCAGTTGCGTAGCTCACAATGCTTAGTATTTCCCGTCTCTTAAGATCGATGAAACAGCCAGATAAACTATTTAAACCACATACCACAGTTCATTTGTCAAAAAACAACTCGACCACAACTTAACTTCAATAGTTATTACCTAACGAAAAGCGTAGCTTCAATGTCCAATTAAGTTTCCTTTTCACGGCTTTGAAACCATGTTCGATGTAAATGGTTAAAAATATCATGTAGTTTTCTATTCATGGTTACTAGCAACCATATACTAGTTGTACACGGTTTCAAAACCGCAAAGGTATTAATGTTCTTGGCCGTAAACTTTACACTTAATTCGGTAGATAGACAGCTGCTGGTTATTTTACCCTAATTTTAGAGTGAAAATTCTAAAAGTGTGTGGATAATAAACTGAGCTATAACTATTAAACACTATCCATTATTTCAACACTATAATAATATTTTTCGCAGGTGTGAAATCCAGATTTACCTGACCATTGTAGATTTTATCTCTGTAGTGCTAGTGTTCCACAAAAAGTAAGCATTTCAGCCTTTCTACATGAATACATCGACTAAATATCGTCTTCTCTTCAAAGAAGTTGATAAGATCTACGATGCACTCATATAATCTTATCGCCCTACTTTGAAATGATGGATCACTCATATGATGATGGATCCAACATGACTTGAGTTGGGAGATAAAATATTTGCTTCAGAAGAAGCCTGATAGGGAATATTGATCTTTCCAAGATCGATGTTTCACTCTAAGAAAATTTCAATAAATATTAGAAGAAGTACGGAATTTTTGTATTCTAAAAGATCATATTTATTTCGTCTACATTGTGTGTATTAGAAGCATATAAATAAGCTTTTGGAAGAGAAACATTAACAGAAATTAAACATTATAGTTAAAATTTACCTTTTTTAAATGTTTAATAAGTAAAATAACGCGAAAATATTTGAAATATCACTTCAAATATTTTAAAAATATTTGAAGTGACCTATAGACTTTCTTACAATTGAATTAAGGAAGAAACTTGCTATGAGTTACAGAAATATCCTTATTCACGTTTTAATAAGAAATAAATTTTGAACCATTTATGAACAATTTCAGTGAATTTTAATTTTAAGTTAAAACATTTCTCGTTTATTTATTTTTAAAGTCTAAAATCGCACAAATGTTTTAAATTGTTCAACTTCAATTATATAAAAATATTATCTAATTATATGGAACAAAATAATTAATATATTCGTAAAATTTTAAAAATAAGAGAGAAGTATAACGAAAACATAATAAATAACATTAAATGACGAATTATAATGAATACACCTTATTTAATCCTCAGTTTCACGATTCTGTCATCGAAATTCAAGTAGCGATTTCGGAAACTCGGTTGGTTTTTGCAAAATATGAAACAAAGCTTTCAACATATTTGGTTAAAGGAAAATTTTTGTATTATTTAGAAAAAGTTCTTTAAAGAATATACTTGCCACGAAAATAAAGAAAAAAGCGTCAGCATTTCCAAACACAGTAATTTATTTGAAAATACTTTTAAATAAGTAGCAAATAAACGGAATCTTTGCCACGCTCAGCCTAAAAAATTATGCAATTGATTTTTAGGAAGTTTTAAAATAAGATACAAAACTCTTCAACAAATGGCGATGTTAGATGAAAAATAGAGTTTTTATTAAGAGCTATCTGTCCATAAACTTTGCATCAAATTGTGGAACTTGGATAGAGAATAAATACTTTGTCATACAAAAGGCTTGAAACCGTTCATTTTAACATCTCCTTCAGATTTCCATTAATTAATTTTTAAAATTTTCAATCAGTTTAGAGACACTGTATATGAAAATTAAGTTACACATTTTACTTTTGTAACTGCATCGAAACATACACCTAAGGCTAAAGCTAAAGTATACTTCCTTATTGTTTTTTTCTTCTTTTAAAATTTTTAAATCAAAAGTACTTACCATGACTGTAAATATATGGGAATGCAATTTCGCAAAATAAATAAATAACCATAAAATAATATCTTCTGTTCTATTTTGAACCACTGCAACTGAATTGTCTACACGAGCATTCAATTAGAGATTTCCTCTGACGCAAATATGGGTTATTTAGAAAATATTGGTCATAAAGTTTTCTCAATTAGCAACGCCATCTGATGTACTTTTTAACTAGTTCCGGAATTTATAGCGAAACTAATTAGTTATTAAATCAAATACTTATTAGGTCGTTCTTTTTTATCTCGTTCTGATATTCTTGAGTGGTTTCTTCGAATTGATAATTAGTTTCGAAGTCACACGGCATATACGATATGAAATGAAAAAATATAATCCTGAATCACTTATTCTCCTTTTTCACTTTCCAAATATAAATTTCGTATAAAGCTTATTAATAACGATTATTTTCTATAATTGAGAGATCTGGGGTCTATAATTTTTTTAAAGTTGATAAAAAACGGACTCGAGTATTTAAAATGTTATAAATATCCGTCCCTCGTAATTTAATAATTATTGTTATGCGTCAATACTTCCAAGTTTCAATAAATTACAAAAGTTCTTAAATAAATAATCCAAAAAAACTGAAGAAGTAAGATGTTGCCAGATTAAAAACTTCATTCGCTTCAAAAATATTAAATTAAGAAATAACAGTTTAAAGCACTATAAAAATTGACACCCGCTTTTAAGACTTGCCAGACATGAATAAGAAAAAACAAGAGTGATTTGAAATAAAAACGTCAAGTTGGCAACGAAAAATTAAAAAATGGAGATTAGAAACATATTTAGAAAAACCGCAGATGTCTAGAGAGAAAAGACATGAGGAAAAGAGCAAGTCTTAACCTGAAACCTAAGAGGACGAGAGAGGCAAATCAGGGTAAAATATATTTCCACGCGCTAGGGAAAGGTGTTGAAGAACTAGTGTCCTTAATACGGGAATTAACATGCATATGAATGATACAAGAATCCAGGGCATCAAAATGAGCTGATGTGACTAAGAAGGAAATAATTTCAGCATTGGCGAAAATGAATTTGTATTCAAAATTCCAGTAATGAGCAGCAATTGCTGATTTCCCTAATAACTGATAACGGACATATCTATCGTGTTCTTAAAGGAAAAGCGCATTGTTGGAAAAGTCTCCCATATCTTGGGCATAAATTAAATTTCGACAATACCAAAATTATTTCCTTTCCAGTCACATCAGCCCATCTTGATGTCCTGAAATCTAGTTTTATACATTTGTATGCTTTTTTTATTAACAACATTATTTTCTCGTCTCCTCTCCTTAGCGAGTAGAAATTTATTTTGCGCTGATTTGCCCCTCTTGACTGCTGTGGTTTTTCTTGTTCTGATTATCATTTCTTTTCTCTCCTGAATACTGTGGTTTTTCCGAGTTTTGTTTCTCCCTTTTGATTTCCTGTTTTTCGTTGGCAACTTTACGTTTTTATCTAAAATAATTTCTGTTTCTTCGCATTCAAGTTTGGTAAATATTGCAAATGAGCGTCTATTTTTAATGCGCTTGAAGCATATAAACTGTTATTTCCTATTTGTATATTCAGAAGAGAATGAGCTTTTAATCAAGTAACTAAAAGTCCTTGTTTTTTCTAGATTTTATTAAGCTTGCAAGTCAACTTAACAAGAAACACTGTGCCGTTGATATTGAATCAAATAAAGATAATGAAAATCTAAATTAATTAATGAAATTTAATAATAAATTTTAAAAAATTAATTCAAAATTCAACAATACCAAAAAATAGCCATCGCGTATCATCGTTTTGATATTCATATCAGTATATCTCAGGTGAAGCTTTTAAGGGAAGAAGTGATGGACATAAGCTTAGCAATTTATTTAAATTATGTCTGAGATTTTTAAGGCAGCCCTTTTATTCAATTTATTTTTGATCTAAGAAAGGGACACACTTTTTGTGAATAAATAAAGGGTAAATCCCTTTCAGAAAATGAAAATGCTTCTTCAAGGATTTTGCAGGCGAGAAAATGTGGTATTCGGTGAAATTCAATCATAGACTTTATTATTATGTCAAAAAACTTTCGCCAAGAATGCAAATTCAGAGAATCCGTCGACAATCGTTAAGGGGAATATTTTATTTTTTTTCCATTTCATTCATTAAGGTATAGATAAAAGGGGACTTTCGAATAATAGCATATATAGATATTGTTTTTATTTTATTTTATTTTCTGTTTTTACGTGTTATTTTTACTTATTCTGTTATATTTACTTATTCTGTTATATTTTATTTGCTGTAATTTTTGTAAAAAAAGTTTTTTGATTACTCCTCACACTATTGTATTAATATATTTTGCTTTGGCTATATTGATACAATATCAGAGAGCACTCCTTTTTGCCGATATAATCGTGTGGGCTGATGAAAAGATTATACCTTTTATTTTCCGGTTTTCCTAAAATTATGATTATTATTATTTCCCCCCTCTTTTTTCATATGTTTATAATTTTCCTTTGTTTTATCTTCATTTTGAACTTAAATGTTTATATATATATATATATATANTATATTACTCATGGGTCAGGATAGCCTGGTCGGTAGGAAGATGGCCCCATGTCCGAGAGTTCGAACCCCGCCGGCCGAAGACTCCCCGTGTATTAAATGGTGACTGATGCACGTTAAATCTGTCGAGTCGCAAAGTTCTCCATGTTCCCATAACAAATCAATACCTCTGGGGGTACAGGATTGGAGATCGATCGTTCTCTGATTTAGGTAAAAAATTACGATCTGTGGATGAATGAATGGGTCAGCCCTATAAAAAACGGGCTGTGACGTGTGTGTAGCTGAATTCGTATTCTTGGTCATAGATTTACAGCTATTATATATATATATATATTTATATATTTATTACTCCCTACTTCATTTCTGATATTAATTTCCGAATATATGATAAGAAATTTTTAGGGGCAAAAGTTTAATTGTAAAATTACGACCCGAACTTTCAACTTCATTCTTTGTGATATAAGGGTTGAATTTCTGAGCTACTTATATTCTCATTGTTTATTGCAATTATTTATTTACCGTTGCAAAATTAATTAAGCAGTTGGGTATTGCTTTAGCTTTTTATAAATTCTCGAGCACAGACATTATATTCCCACAACAAAATGTTATTCTGCTGCTTCAAAAATTATGCTTGCCAGAGGGTCATTTGTTGGCATAGATGTTTTATAATCTCCTTGAATATAACATATTTTTATTTTAGTTTTGGTAACTTATGGATATGTTCTGAATTATGATATTTCATTACAAGAATAATAATATTTACTTTGATATTCTTCAAGAATTCTTATTTCTTACAAGGCTCAAGAGAAAGATTTAATTGAAAAATGGTTCAAATTTTATAAAATTTTTGTTACTCTAAGTTACATTTTGTAAAAAAAAATGATTCAAAGTCTTATAAGTAATTCAAGTTTACTTTATAAATGTTACGATTTCTTTAAAATGATTTTCAAAGGAAGTTAAGTCATTTAAGAGGATTTTACAATAAATCAAACTTAAGCTTCATATTCCTGTGCTGTTATTTTTTCACATCGTTGAGTTTTTTTCTTCAAGAAAAATTATCCGATCCAAAGTCTCTTATTATGCGTTGCCAGTAACAAGGCTTAGTATATTACTTTTTAACTATTACTTCATCGATTATTCAACTATCTTTTTCCTTCTTGTCTACATACTTAAAAGACTTAGAATTCTTTCAGGCCATGCATTTGTTTATCGTTAATAATATATAACGTTCTTAAAAGTTAAAAAAAAATTCTTCCGTTGTCTTTCTGTTTGAAAAAATAATTTAGAGCGTTTAAATTCGTTGCTTAAATTTAGTATATTTTCTGGTACATTATGTAGAGAATTTGTAAGAAATAATTTTATAGATATTAGTCTAAGATGATGGTTACGTTATGATAGTTTTGAATAAATGAAAAATGTAGTAAATATGTGACACTAAAATTAAAAATTTATGTTTAAATAAGTTATTTATAATTATCATTATTGTTATATTTATTTATAATTACAATTATTTGCTTTTTTCGCATTAGACGTATTTAAAATTCTCCTGAAGTAGACTTTTACTTCAATTTGATATGAGTACAAACTGTTTCTTAATTAAAAAAAAGCTACAGGATTAACCAGAGAAAGATATGTAGCTGAAATACATAGTGCTAAAATATCGTTAAATGTTTCGGTGTTTTCTTTTTCACTCTATTTTTACCTTATGACCACCTTATGTTTGCAAAAAACTGGTTTTATAATTGTTTCTTTAAAATTACTTATAAATTAAAGACACTTAACATATTGTTCTGGTTCCAAGTACGAGATTGTATGTTATTTGAAAACCCGAACGACTTGAACCTAAAACATTCATCTTTAAAATATTAATTGGAACTCTTAAACTTTTAAAGTCTTAGGGAACAAACTCTTTTCTTTTGTATTCTTATTTTCATTATGAATTTTGCAAGTTTTTCATATTATAGAGAATGTTGATCATCTAAATCCTGACGAACTGTTAAAATTTCCAAGTTGCATAAAAGAAATAGAATATTATCCGCTATGAAGTGTTTTCTTCGAAAAAAGCATTAAATATGTAAGTACTTCAATATTAGTGAATTAATTTTTCATGAAAGTGCTTTTACCAGGTTTTACAAACAGCCAAAAACAAATTTATTTCAATTAAGAGATTCTCGAGTTACTTTAAAAGAAAGTTTTAGTTGTCTTATAAATGAACAATTATTCATTTAAAGCGTTAATATCAATTACTTCTATAAGAAAATCGGTCGTGTCAAAATATTAATATAATTTATTTGTTAAAATTATTTTTTTATTATGCAACCAGAAAGAAACAGCATAATTTGTTCAAATTATCAATGACATCGGATTCTCCAAATACAGTGAGTAATTAATCTCAGATTATTTTCATTTTTTATGGCTGAAAATATGAATAGGTGAACAAATCATTAATCTATTGTATTTTCAATATTTTCTCAAAGAAAAATATGAAATATATTTCTTAATTATTCTACTTATAATAAATTATATAATACAACTCTGGAAACAGTAAGCTAAGAGTTAAATTTCTGCATAGTATTTCTCATTTAAATTTATTTTACATTTGTAACATTTTCTAATGATCACAATTTTAAAATACGTAAGAATGCTATATACCAAACGAATTCTAAAATTGTAAATACTTATGTTTACTATTTTAAAAATTTATATGTGTTACAGGCCAAGTTGGAAAACTATCACTTTACGCAACGTCAAGCACAGTATATACTCCAAAAATAGACCAATTAATTATAAAATAATTAAATATTTCAGATATTGCTTAAGTATTGAATTCAAAGCCAAATGGCAAACGCATAAAACATGGTATATGAATCTATCATGTTTATATTTAGTACGGTTATGACTAATTACTATTATTTGAAAGTAATTTATAAATCCAACAAATAGGTTTATATTTTATTTTATTTCTATTTATGAGAAAGGAATATTTTTTTAAAATTGAATTTTACTATTAACTACACAGTAAAAAAGTCCAGATCAAACTACTGTAAAAAGTATTGGCACTCTGGGAGCAGGTACTTTTTAACTTCAGGTACAATCTTGTTTATTTTATAATGTATTCACATAAATATTTAAATTTTTATATCAGCATTAGTACTCGTAAATTTCGATAATCAATATCTAAGAAAATAGCTTTTTAGAAAAAAATTTGAATGACCTTTGATTTTCGATACATAGGTCCATAGAAAGTATTTATGTCTGAATAGTTAATGTGAACATTAACTAATCTCAGCGGCGCGACAGCCCATAGAGGGCCAAGGCCTACTGTGCCCATCTCAGATGTTCCGGTCAGGTGGTCAGCCGAACGCGGAACCCCCAGTGTTTTGTTCCCAAGCATGCTTGGTACTTGGTTATTGACCCACTGAAGGGATGAAGACTGAATCAACCTTTCCCGACCCTAGGATCGAACCAGGGACCTGTGGCACGACAGCGTGAAGCGTTACCGCTCAGCCACCGGACTAATGTGAACATAGTAGAATATAAAATATTGGTGATTTCCGGGCTTTACTTGTTTCACAAAAAAAGTATTGCCACTTGCAAATTGATGTGTTTTTTTAAAATTCCAGAGGATCTTCAGCTTTGATCACTTTAAACTTCGAAATAACATTTCGAAAATAAAAAATATGTGTTTAATAGATTTATACAAAGAACATACTGAATATTTCAACAAAAAAAATCAAAAAATGTTAAGTATCCAAACCTGCCCGAATTGAATCTATCAAACATACCATCATATTTTGGTTAAAAAGCATTAGTTTTTCATGAAATGTTAGTGTTTCCAGAAATTCCAACATTTAATCTAATTCATTTGACTTTTTGCATATCTCATTTTATGTATCTCATTTGCTTTGTACTACACTATTTCGTAAGTATACTCAAAAATTCTAAATGGTTTTATTATCAATTAAGATTTTTTTTAATTTTTAGATTGTCTTATACTTATGGTATTCAGGAAAATTTAGCTTAATAAGTGGTAATGGCATTTTTAGCTAAAAAAAACTTAATTTTGATTAATGGAAACAAAATGTATGATATTTAAACCATTTAATGTTTTCGTTCATATGTAAACAGCCTACCGAAAATTCCAATTTTTAACACATATTTATACATATTTATATAAATTCCACGTTATGCAGATTCCGGTTTTGAAATCTAACTTATGGTTGAATAAATAAATAAAAAATGCTATTAATTAAATTTCACCCACAGTCTTCATTAGCCGATATTGCACATCAAAAATAATATTATATTACGATCTCCATGAAAATATGCTATTATAGAATTTGAATTGAGTATTTGATCTTCTGCTGGTAGGACGTGGGTGACACATTTAAAAGACGAAAAGGTTTTAATTTTCTTTTAAGAGGTGCAAAAAATTATGGTATTCAAACTTTACTAGGACGTAAGGTATGATTCAAATCTATTTTTATGCTGGGTTGAACAAAGATGCTGTAACTAAACATTTTCGATGCAATTATATTTTTTCATTTTCAAGAATATGTTAAATTGATCATTATAGAAATCAATTTAAATTATGTTAAATATTTAAATTATTTTTATACAATTTAGACTCATGAAATGTGTTCCAAAATTTAACATTTTTGAACATTTTTTGAGATTTTATAATAATTTTAAACAACAAATAGTTTTCAAAATATGAAGAGTCATATGTCAAGAATATATACATTTTTAAATCAATAAATTTGCGTTGTTTGATTTAATCCTTGCTGTATATCCGTGAGAACTACATTCATCAAGTAATTCATCATGCTACAAGATTTAGTAAAAGATAATTCTTGATGTAGCAGTTCTAAAAGTGTAATTAAAATAAAATCTTGAACTTGTATTACTAATTTAAAAAACTTCTGCGAAATACCAAAATTTAACATCAAAATTTTTGATGCAAAAAAATGATGGAAGTCAGTTTAGATAGAGATATTTTATTCTGAATGCATTAAAAACATTTAATATAAAGTACGAATCTACGCTAGCAAAAATTAATATTTTCAGAAAATTTAAACAAAATCCATATGATTTTCAAAAATTTATATATATTTACTAAATGAAAATGGTATGTCATAGAAATAGTTAAATGTGTATAAGCATATTTTAAAAAATAAATCGATCCGTGCAGAGGATGCTTATTAAAATTTTTTAAAAGGGTTAAGCATTTTAAAAAAAGTATAATATTATTCCAAAGATATCTATGTTGCGCTTATAATAAGACAGTCAATTAAATATAATGTTTTTCAATTATTATATATCTTCTCAAAGTTAGTAAATGCACTTTAGTGAGTGGAAAAGGAGAACTCTGTTTATGGGAATCAAATATCATTTCTTCCAGTCGCTGTTGAAAACCAATCCAACACTATTACCTTTGACATTCCCAATGTGGCATATTTCCAGTGAAACAGAATTTGTGAAAAAGATTTTAAGAAATCTGAAACAATTCCCTTTTTATCTTTCCCTGCACAAAATTCTTTGAAATGATACGTCATCATTTATTTTAAAACAACCTCAAAAACTAGGAATTTTTTTTTGAAAAAAAAAATCACTTTATTTTTGTTAAATTTTGTATGTTTGGTATATACTGCATAGATGTTTTCTTTTCTTATGTTCATTTTTTCCAGGGTCACTAGAGATGAAAGCTGTGGTTTGAATATTGTATGAAGTGCTTCGGTTTTCTTTTATGTCGCCCACAGTTTTGCACATTCCCTGAAGCTTGTTCGCCGCATCTCGGAAAAATCACTTTATAGCAGCCAGTGTTTACTTGAATTTAAATTGAAATTGTTTGGATTGTATCTGAAGTATATTTATTTCCGTATATTGAGAGTTTGTTTGTTAATATTTTTTTTTGCATAAAAAATTATATTGAAGAAAGAAATTTTGTTTTGTAGTTAATTTGTTAAATATTATAAAAACTTTTTAGGGCAGTTAATTATAATTTTGTTAATTAAAAACTTCTTAATTAAGGAATGTTAAGATAACATATAATTCAGTTATAAATATTAAATTGAAGTATTTCTACTATACACTGTTAATTCATGTTGGCAATTTGAATTTCTTTTTTCAAATTTAATATGGTGATTTTTAAATTTGATTATATAATTTCACAATTAAACCTTAAAAGTAAACATGATTATATTTAAAACCATATAATCTTTGCTCAAAAATTATTAAAAAATATAGTTTTAAAATACTGATCTTAAGGTTCTTTTTAAAAATATATTGAAAAATAAGGACTATCTTAAGACAATATCAAAAAATACTTAAGTATTTTTTCACATTTGAAATACTTCCTCCATAGCATATAATTAAAAATATTTCGACAAATGCTAACTGATCATTTTTCTTTGAAAATTTTGATGAAATCAGTTTATTGCTAAACCAGCCATAGGTTCAACGTAAATACCTTTAAATAATAATTTAATGTAAAGCTTTAAAGCACCATAATTTTTTCTCTGAATTTCAACAACGAATATCTCCTTTGTCACTACACACTTTTAAAGCAAATTAGAAAAAACTTATGCACTTGGAAACTAGATGAAATATATTGGATTTGAATATATATATNTATATATAATTTTTACTAAGTCATTGTAGTGTCATGAATACAAAAATAATTTTTCATTTGAAAAGTTAGCCTTGAAGATTTTAAAACTTGGTCTATGTCTATGTATTAGTATATACGATTAATTTCGCCATCTGCTTATAATACAATACATTAATTTATAAAACTTTTTATAATAATTTACATTTATTTATTATTATTATTACTCATTATTATGTCTCTTGTTATCGTGTTTCTAATTATTTATGACTATTATTTATGATTACTTTTACCGATTGTAATATATTTATTAGAAGATAAACAAATATTATGAAGTTATTTTAAAATTAACAGAAGCACTACTTTCTTTTACTAATTGCATACAAAAGATAATATTAAATTATATGATATAGCTTAATGCACTTCCATTTCCAATATCTTTACATTAAGATTTTTTTTAACTGTAAATAAGCGATGGAGTTTCAGATGCCGGGAATAACGCAAATAAAGCAGTCGCCAAATGTCTTTTTTGATGCCTAGTTTGCACTTTTACTGCTTTTGAACAATCTTTAGGCTCTTTATACATATATATGAGAGGGACAAGAATGCTGAATGAATGACGTCTGTGAAATTACAAGGGGGAATAAAATTCCTCGCGGAAGCAACTTAATCCCTCAGAAATGAACACATAAAAAAGTACTCAAGAACACTAAACATGAGTCATACATTTGAGTTAAGTGGGGTAGCTGAAGTGTCAAATAAGTAAGGGTAGCATAAATATCTGCCTTGAATAAATTTGGATATTTTTTCAATGGAAAATTAAAAATTACTTCAATAATATTGAAATAAAAATTTTTTAGTTCAAAATAAACATCGAAAATAATCATTCATGACATTATTTTTCATTTGTTTAAATCCCGGTAATCCTAAAAATAACCGACCCCTTTAAAAATTGTTCATAAATATCAACGGAGATAGCAATGTATGTTTTGTTGTGCTCTGTTTCTTCGTAACCAAGCATCTGTCAAATCGTGTTTTGACTAATATATGAAGCTTTATATAAAATATTATATAAAAATTTAATTCAGTGTATTAGGAAGAAAATAAACATCTCAGTAATAATGAAAAATCTCTATATGGGGATTATTAAAAAA
Source organism: Parasteatoda tepidariorum (assembly GCF_043381705.1). Classification (NCBI taxonomy): domain Eukaryota; kingdom Metazoa; phylum Arthropoda; class Arachnida; order Araneae; family Theridiidae; genus Parasteatoda; species Parasteatoda tepidariorum. Next base: position 36,904,599 of record NC_092204.1, read on the forward strand.
TCTTGTATTGCTGTCAAAAGCTTACGTGCCTTTAATTTTTTCTATTTTTTATTTTATTTTATTTGAATAAAACAGCAGGAGTCTAAGCTTAATTATGTTATTCGCGATATGATTGGAAAATATTTTGCTAACTTTCTTATCTTTGTTCCTTTTTTTACATTTCTTATAAAATTTTGAATCTTTTCTCACTAGAAATAATACTTCTTCAGCCTTTAAGTAGTTGACCAATCCATCAACTAACCCTATTCTTGAAAAGGGATACTAGAATCCTGTAGAAGAAAATTTCTTTCCTTCTTATTCTAACTTAATTTAATTCTCGTCATGTTCAACAATCCTAATCCCTTTACGTGACTTGACGCTTTTATGGTAAATGCATCAACGGCACTATATGCTTCGTTCTATCATGGCCTCAGCGTTTTCATGCAATATCAATATTTCGTTAAAAACCGATATTCATAGTCCATAAAAGATTTAAAAAACTATATATATACATATATCTATATATATATTCTAAAATCATTTTAAAAATCACCGCATCTCTTTTTTAGGGGGTTGATCTTTTTAAATGATATATGGATTTCACGACAGTTCTATATCCGTCGTTTCATCACTTTATTATTATTATTTTCTTATGCAGGACTTAGTACATAGTTTGATTTTGCTAAATTTAATAAAAAATATCGTTTGTGTTAGGTGTTGTAGAATATTCCTTTGCCTCTTGTAAAGTTGAACTTAATATTTCACCAGCTAATCATTTTAATTCCTTTCATCGAAGGGTGGCTTATAAGAGTGAATGAAAATTATAGATTTAATAGCGAATATTTTAAACTCTTAAATCCTCTTCAATATGTAAGCTTATATAGAGAGAATTTTTTAAAGTATATATATATACTTAACTAGGAAAAATAAGCTTATAAGAAATTTTCTAAAATATATTTTCCATAAGACATAGACAAATGTTTTTCAGTATCAGCCCGCAGGCATCGATTATAATTCTCTAAAATATTGCTACTTGGATAAAAAAAAATAGAGATAATTATTCCTGATTAGGCAGAAAGGGAAGAAATCACAAAGTTCATTGACTCAGCTCCTCTTGCGGACTAGCCTCAAGTATCGTCTGGCTTTGCTCGCTGATTGAGATTTGTCTAGCATAGATAATAGTAAAGAGTTTTCGTAAGAATACAATTAAATTCCACAACCTTAACTTTGATAATTATATCCACTGAAGCATTTATATTATTTTAATATTTAAAACAAAGGTATTAGATATATCCTTTGACTCTGAAAGAGTAAATAAACTTAAAATCATAATGATCTAATTTAATGCTTAAAATAACTAAGGTGTTTTTTAGAAAGATGATGAAGTTACAAAATAAATCATTCGTAAAATGCATTCGTTTGAAAAATATGACACTTTGGTATTAATTTTATAAATACAATACGGAAAATATATTTTTTTAAAATTCAAAACAGTTATACAAACATTTTTTTAAATTACATAAATAAGGTTACAGTACCTATTGATCTAGATTCTATAATTTACAATCAAAACAAGCTGCATGCTATTTTAATGCTTAATGTTTTTTTTTATTGTTCACATTAATGTTTTGAATATTAAATGACACAAGGATGATAAATTTTAAATCTTAATTTTGAAATTTAAATAATAAAGATGTTTTTTAATGTTGATTGTCATATATATTGATCAAAAACTTGAATCTTTTAAAATCTTTCAAAACAATTTTATGTGATTTTAACGCTTGAAAACGTAATGAGTGTTTCATATACAAAGTAAATAAGGTATATTTATCCATTACTACTTTCATGTTTAAAATAATGAAGATGAGAAGTAATTTTATGCCTATGATACCAAGATTAAACATTAAATCTTAGTTTATTTTTAAGTTTCAGAATAGTTGTGGTATCTTTTAACTTTGTAAATACGATAAGGAGATTAAACTTCCATAAATATTAATATTTTGTCTAAAGCACAGATAAATAAGTCCATGACAGTATATATTGAAACTTCTTATCTATTTATAATAACTAACATTTGTTTAAGAAACAGAGAAGTCTTTTTTGACGCTAGAGATTAACGTGATTGATTAAAACAACGAAATTACAAAAGGTACTTATGGTGGTGATGCTTTGTGATTGTCACAATAAGAAAAATATCTGCACACGATAGCTTTTTCTTTCACAGAATGTCCATAAATGATCACCGTGCCGTGAGGATATTGATAGTTGAGGCAATTCTAGGCAAGGTTTACGATAAAGCAAACAATAAGTGCCAAAGATATTTTATTAATATTCCACAGAATTTCAGTATATCAATATATAAAGGAACGGAAATAATAATTTTGTGCAGGACTGTTTTTACACACCTAACCAATCTCATTCATTTATTTGTTAGCATAAATTAAGTATTTCTAATTTATTTATTTTTAAATTTTTTTAAATTTTTATTACTTTAATAGAACCAAGTGAATTTAAGAGAAGGTTTATATGATTTCTACCAACAACCGCTCAGAAGTGTAGATGTAGGGTGATTTGATCTCGCTATAATATTGGATGTATATTGGTTTTAAACTTCTGCTCAGACTTTTATGTCATTCTTAGTATTTAGCACGAAACTGAATTATGAAGATGTTTGAATAAATAAGTCTAACAATCCCTATGAAAGAGGTATGGAGCAAAAACATTAACTTGATTTCTTCCGAGTAACTCGATTCCATCCTTTAAAACACTTAAAAACATCATTTTAGCCCCTTTTTTTTACTATTTTAACAAAGAGTTATATTTAAAAAAGTTAACATTTAACTGTCAACTAACATGCATTTCGGTGTAAATTACATAAATTTTCATTTTGTTTTTATTTTAATCAGGAATGTTTTCTGCATGCAAGTATAGTTTATTTTTTTTATCAGGGTAGTATTATAGCCTGGCAGTCAACTACGAGGAGTTTTTGAAAGGATACAATGCTCCTGATTACTTCAAAATATTATAATTGATTAAATGTAAAATATAAATTGTTTTTTTGGTACATGTCTTATTTTTTGACGTAGTTTTCTAAGTCTGGGTACAAGCTTTTGTTTATAAAAGTTATAGATCTTCGGCGCCTGTTATCGGAAACAAATTTCATCTTCAGTTTTTATCTTCTCATCGCTTTGAATGTTTTGTCCTTCAAGATGTTTTTTCAGGTAAAGAAATAAGTGAAAGTCACTGAGTGCAAAGTCTGGGCTGTAAGGTGAAAGATCTAAAAATTTTCATTCGTTACTTTTGAGCAGTGCTTTGGTTTGAAGTTGTGTGAGGACAAGAGTTGTTATGCAACAAGCAAACTCCGCTTGTCAACAAACCCCTGCATTTGTTTTGAATTGTATGCATGTATGCCTTCTCCATATCTTTTACACGACCTTTTAGAAACGTAACCTTTTATATTAGAAGAAAACGTATTATGGAACGCACTTGACATCTTACGAGATTCTGAATCCACTCAGACATTATGAATGCATGCAGATCAAGCAAGGCTCACCATAAAAATAAGGAATGACCTCGAGGGGAAAGTAAACGTCCAAGGTTACAGTCCGTGTTGCCTACGGACTCTGATAAAATTTTCATCTGCTGTTATCGGTTAAGTATCCTTACTTTCCGAAAATTCCTCGTATTCAGAACATTTTCTTTTATAAAATTTAGAATATGAAAATTTGTAAGATTGAAAGTTTACATTTTATAACATACCGATTTCCACGAATTTATCTCTATCAATCTTACTATTTATTGGTTGCGTATTGAAGATTGAAAGGCCTTACCATCATCTCTTAACAATGAATTTAATTTACCTCTTTCTTTGATGTCATAGATGTTTATAAATTAAAAGGCATTCCTTTAATGTAGGCTTAAGATGCGTAGAGTGGATGTCCATGAATATCTTGAGAATGTAAAATTTCTAATTGAAATTTGTCTTAATTAAGAATGTCATTTTAAACACGAAAGTTACATTTAAAAGGCTGGTTTAAAATTTCATTACGATCTTTCAGATTCCTAAATATTTAGTTAAAATCTGTAGAGGAGATCGGACTTTGATATTTTCAGAAATTCTTAAAATTTGGGAAAACTTTACTGTGCTTATTCATTATTCTTATATTCGAATTCATTCTTTTAAAAAGCTATTTAGAAAATTAGTATTTTTCTAGTTATTTGTAATTATTTAGAGAATTATTATTACTACTTTAATTAATTGACTAATTCATTATTTTTCAATTATGTAAGAACTAGAACGCTTAAAAACTTTGTATTATATGTTTTTCTTTAAAAAATACGTTCTTATGATATATAGGTATTTCTAATATGTTGATATGTAATTATTTGGTGATTTATAGATTATTTTAAACATAAAAGAATTTCTCACGAAAAGAGAAATAATTAAAGAAGCCTTAAAGTGTTGATTAAAATTAGTTTATTCAAATATCAATTTGCAAAATGCTGAAAGTCTTATGCACAAATATGCATTAAATAAAATAATTGAGCAGCTACACGTTTATACAAGTGAGAAGAATGGAATGTTCCAAAACATATTCGTTTCATTACATTACAGATTAAAATATACAGGAATTTCCTTCAATTCATATTTTATTTTTCAGCCGGCGTTGAATAGCTGAGAGCTTACCATTATTAATGTTCAACTCCGTAGCCTTTCAATTTTGAAGTAAACCCAGAAGACAAGGATCAAACATCCTGGATCAAGCATTGGGGCAAACTAGCTTGCATGGAGGACAGTATTATGGAATTAAATCGCATTTGCGTTATATAGAGAGGAAAACTACGTAAACTTAACGAAGCTAGTCTAATGACAATGTGGATTCTAACATATGATACGTCCACCACTGAGGATATCTTACGTCAGCACTCTGGTGCTGCGAGTCGGGGGCAGAATTCGTAACAACCTGCCACCACTGGAAATCGAACCTGCGTCATCTCATCGGAAATCAAAAGCTCTATCTCCTAAGCCACAGCGGTTCCTATAGTTGAGATTAAGCAAAATCCGTTGAGCTTTAAGTGGCAGATGCCCTTTCTTTCTTTTCCACTGAATAATTTTTTTAAAAGAATGTTGAAACAGGTCTTAAGTGTTATGAAGATGTAATATTATTCAGTGTGCCAGTTGTATTGGGATGTATTTTCAGTGATGATGGAATATTCAGGTGTTGAGGAGTAGTTGGAGATATTGACAAACTGAAGATTTGATGTTGAAATCAGGGGATGGTGAAAAGAGAAGAAGATGAATAGAATACTTGAACTGGATCATATTTAATAAAAAGGCTTTTATTTAGTAGTATATTTGCAGAGCTCGAGATACAAAACTAAATATTATCCATAAATTTCAGTTGAATCAGTTTTGCATAGTAATACTAAAATAGGTCAGGCCATGGGAGACAATCCCCACGACCTGCCTAATCAAAAGCCAAATTAAAAAGTACGTGTAATTTGTTCCGATCGGACACAGAAGCATGGGTAGGAGATCCAAAAATTGGCGATCTATTGAAATATTACATAGCCAAAACAAAGCCAACCAGCCTATCAATATGGGTTTAAAAGAATACCTTGGCGATCACGAGTNTATAATAGAAAAAAGCCACATATAGGGAGTAAAACAACAAAAAATAACAAATTGTAATTTAAAGAAACACGCAAGTTTGCAAGTCGCCTGAAAAAAATGCTGAGGTAGTGGAGAAGTGTAGATTCTCTTCTATAAAAGAGTAACCGAATTGTTTCAGATTCTTTTGCATCATGTGTTTCGCCTGCATCGCAATATGTCACACAGAAATCGGGGAAGGGCTTTAGAAAGGGTGCTTCAAGATGTTTCAGAATCTGTGAAAAGGAATAAGGAAAATTTTATCTGACTACATATAAATTCTGTGCCCTATGTCAAGAATATTGTTTGACATTTTTCCTGGATATATTTGCTGGATATTTTTGAAAACATTCTTAATCTGGGTGAATAGTTCGGAATCTAAAAATGAATTATCAAAGTTCGTTTAATAACTGAAAATGTTGCGAACTAAGAGAAAACTACATGAACTCAAACTCTCAAGAAAATAATTAGAATAATCTTTCAAATTATTGCAAGAAATAATTCTTAATTAATACAGTATATAAAATTATCATTGGAACTACTTTATCATATAAGTTTCGTATAAAAATTGAAGATGGTTTTAAAAGGATATATTGTTTAAAAAAATGTAAAAAAATCGATGGACACATTTCTGACACATGTAAGGAGAAAAAAGTCGGGTAAAGTTTCAACACTTTATTAACACAATTCCATTATTGATTAAGAAAAAGAAGCAAAATTTTTGTTATAAAAAACAAAACTACTTAGTAGGAAATTTTTCTCTTTATACTGTAACGGTTTGCCGGAAATTCTGGTTTTTAAAATTACAGTTCTTAGTACCACAAACTTAATTAAAATAAAGAAAAATTGAAAAGTAAATTTAACCGAATAAATGCTTTTATGTCAAGCTCTAAATTATCGAAATTTTACCTCAGTTTCAAAATTTTATCGCATGCTATAAAACCTAATTTTACTTTTAATTTTAGTAAAATTAATACCAGTGCACTTCGGTAAAAATTATCAAGGTTTTTGGTGCTCTCGTAAAGTCAGAAACACTCTAAAGTTTGACATTATTCAGGTAGTTTTGACCATACCTTTTTTTTGTGTGGCTATGGTAAGAAATTTCGATTTGATCAAAGTTTTCGGTAACTTTTTCAGGAGCAACATTAATCACCATAGATATTATGACACTGACTTTGCTTTTTGACTTTTATTAAATTGTTTCAAAGTAGACTGTATCACAATTTCATATGTTTAGGCTGATTAGTAAAATAAATAATCGTAGAAATGCCTAAAACAGCCTAAAGTGGTAATGCTGACCCTCATGAGAAAAACGTTCATTTTTGAAGTTTCAAGTCTGATTTTGAATTCACATGACTGCAAACCATAAAAAAATGATTTGTGATACAGAAATTGAGATCCACTGTGTTAAAAAAAATGTCGCATCATTAGTTTCAATAAATTATTAGGTATCTTAGATTAGGTTTTCAAAGTAGCTTGAGTTCTTATTGAATTGCGAATTCATTATTGCCTCTGAAAGTATAAATCCTGTTGCAAGCATAAAAGTATACTGCATACAAGTTTACATGTATACATCTTGATTATACAGAGTTACTTTGTTATAATACTGTACAAGAAAGAACTGATGATGAATAGTTATAGCAATGTAAATCAAAATACAAATTTATCTCATGACGGATAACCCACGTAACTTTTAGTTTTTGTTTTCAACTGACATTAAATTCAAAACACGTTTTCTTGTATGAAAAAATGACCAACTGATTTACAACTGTGGGAAAATATAGCGTTCTAAGTATGGAGCTACACTTATACTCTGGGCACAGAGGTACTGCTGAAATTTTCTTAAAACTTTTCAACCTTATAAAACCAAGAGAAACTTTCCTGATATTTTCAATATCACTTCTCCGCCATGGCATTCTTCTTTTGCACTGCAAAAAGTAAACCAAACACTCAATGTTTAAGCTCAAAAGAAAGATAATGTCATAATTCTGAATAGTATTCGTGTGAATGTGTTTGCAGACGACAACACAGAATAAAAGTTAATCACTTACTACATTGGAACAAAACGTTAGCACACTAGATAATAAGATATTATTCTACAAGATATGAAATCTGCAGTTTTGCTTAAACTTTTTTGTCAACGTTTGGGATTTTGCTTGGATATTTTTCAAGGAACATTTCGTCCCCATAATTACGCATTGCGAGTTCATTCTTGTGCTTGTTGTATAACTACGAAAAAGTGTTTTGCATGTCAGATAACTCCTGTTTCTTGAAATTTTGTCGCTAAACTAAATGAAATACCCCTCTTAACTTTGAAAAAGGGCATAAATTTTTTTTTGATGGTTATGAGAGATGCTGGAAACCAATTTGTCGACATTTTATTACCATTTTCATGTCGAGTGGATATACTGTGCGTCTGCGATAATATTTAACTAATGATGGAACCATATTTTGAATCTTATATGCTTAGATGTATTGTTTATACTTTTGTCTTACGTTTATTTTCGTATGAATTGTACTCTAGCCAAATAACGATCTGTTATACAATATAATACTGCATTGTTATATTATAATTACGTAAAAAAAGTTAATATACGAAAACTCTTATGTATTATATTTTTAATAATATTCATCAATTAAAAAATTATTTACTTTGGAATAGCATAATTTTCTCGTAAGGGTCAAATTGATCCCTAATTGCAGTTTTAGGTAAGTCCAAAATTGCAGTAAGTCCAAAATTCGTCTGCTCTAGTCTTAATAAATGAAATATATTAAAGAAGCTAACAATAAAATCCAAATATTTTTGCATAAATCTAAAATGCTGCCGACTTATTATATTAATATATTAAGTAAACAAATGTAGAAAAAAGATCCATGGGGTTTTTTTTGCTACTGGATCGGCTTTGTGAGAAAAATTATCATTAAAAGAATGGATGTGTTTAAAGTTTTCGGTAGTTATGTTCAATTGTTACATACATCATCCTGTCTCTTTGCACTTATTGAGTACTTTTCTAGAAAAAAGAAACTGTATCGTCTCAGATTCTTTGGCAAAGTTTGTTTCACCTATACAGCCATATGTTATATTGTAATAAGGAAAAGGGCTTAAGAATGTATGTTCGAAGATATTTCAGAAGTTGTAAAAAGAACTCAAGGAAATGTTATATGACTGCATGTAAAATTATTTGAGAGGCCAGTTGAAAGGAAAATCCCATAATTCGTTTATAAATTTAAAACGATTCACAACGCATAGGTATGCACATAATGTTTTTAAATACAGCGTCACTTATACATATGACTAACATAAAAAATAATCACCACAGTGATTAGTTTACATTGGTTATCAGAAAAAACTTTCACTGATCACCAATATTCATTTAATACTAAAATTAAGTAACAAATTTCGAAATTTATGATACTTTAAAACCATTTTCTTCTGATTTCTTAAAAAATCTATAATTTCATTTGTCCATTTTAAAAAGTTTCCAAAAATAGATTTAGAATGACTCTCTTTTAGTTTTGTCCCCTGCATTTTAAAATTACTGATTTTTTTAAAATTGTTTACGAGTATTTAGGAAAAAACACAATTAGTAATAGAAATAAAAAAAAAGATTCAGCTTAGAAATAACATCAATTTACTTTTTCAGTGTACAGATACTTGTAGCAAGTATTTTTTTAATGTATTTAGTATAAAGAAAAGAATTCCTTAATTAAATTTTACAATTGTAGCGTGATTTAAGTAATTACTTTTTTTTTGAATGAGGGGCTTAATTTCATTCCTTATTATCATTGGAAATATACAAATTATTTACTGCCCTAATTAAAGTTTCTAAGCAGTATTCAGAACCTTACTAGTATTTTATTTTTAATGCAATTAAATGATAAAACATCTGGATGGATTTCAGTGTGGATAGGTTCTAATTTGAAAGATTGAAAATTAAAATAAAGGATTGTTTGTGTAAGATATATGATTTCAAGTAAATAAAATTCATTAAAAAACAACCATTCATAAATAAGTTTAAAAATATTAAATGATTTAAACAATATACGATTTTGGATTTAGTTGAAGTAGTATTAAAGCAGGCCAAACTTAAAAGCAGTGATATTTCATAAGTTTAAAAGAATAAATTGTTCTCGTGCTATCATGACGTTATACAAGCTCTTTTGTGTTACATAGAGAATAATTAATTGACCTCTAAAAACTCCTGAAGTATTATACTAAACGAGTTACTATTATAATATACATTAAAAGGGCTAGAGATGATAATCAAATAATTATTCATCATATTTCTTATGATAGTTGCCATTCCCGTTGAGTTAAATTAGGATCCTCGAGTGAAATAAACAGATTCTACCTAAAATAAACAGATGAATTTAAATCAACACACAATAATTTATTTCAGAAATGTATGCGTAGTTAAATAATGCATATGCCTGATATAAATACATGGATTTACGTTTAAATCACAAACGGACACTCGCATAGTTATGGAATGCTTCCCTGATGTTGTAGCTACATATTAATTACAGGTTGAAAAATCTGTTTAAATTACCGTACTGCATTGTAATGGTATTTCTGGTAAAAAAATACCATAATTCTTGTTAAATCAAAATATACGGCATTTAAACCATTCATTTAGTAATTTTTCCGTTCACATGATAACAGTTTACCGGAAATGCTCTTTCTTCAAAATTGTAGGTCTTATTACCACACATTTAGTAAAAATTACAAAATTGAGCAGTAAGTGTTTATGTGTTTTTATGCCACGCTCTTAGGTATCATGATAAAATTACCAAATTTTACTACATTCACCAAATTTTTTCACTTAGTATCTAATCAGATTTTATTGTTAAGTTTACCGAAATCATCACCAAAGCTTTCCGATAAAATTTCCTAGTTTTCTGGTGTTCCTATGGAGCCAGAAACACGATAATATTTGTATTTAAATTGTATTAATATGTTAAGTATTTCTATTTTTATTTAACTCAGCCATTATTTTAGGTGGGATAAAAGCATGGAAACTCGCTGTAGTGTGGCCAGTTAGAGATGGTGACAAAGGTTTTATGGCCCGGCATCTTTCGATGCGTTAGTGTTGTGTAGGAGTCTAAAATTCCATTAATTCTCACTAATGATTTAATTTTAGAGTTTGGATATTTAATATGAACAAGAGAAATTTTAGAGTTTGGATATTTAATATGAACAAGAGAATTGGAGATTCACCAAGGTTTCGTGGAATCATGAAAAAGCGGAAAATAGAAGTTGACGAATGATTTTTACGGTGGGACGTTAGTATGTGCTTAGTATTAAAAAGAATAAGAAAAAGTTTGGAGCTTAGTTCAATTATTTCCACTTATTTTAATAGTTAAGTATTTGAAATTATTGAATTATTCTGAATTGTGAGATTAATTATCTATCGTGGTCGTATTTAAAAATAATAAAGAAATCCATAGGTAAATATAAATTTAGATTCGTTTGAATCTCACTCCTTGGAAACAGAAATTCCTTTCTTGCTGCAGTAGCATTTTAAATAAATATTTTTTTTAAACGATCAAAACTTTATTTCTCTAGCGGCTATTGAAATGAATATAATTTATTTCGTATTGAGAAACAATGAAGAGTTTTATATCCTAAGTTCTTTATTTAAAATTTATTTCAAAAACCCCATAAATCGATTTATATTTGAAAAAGACTGTTTCGCTCCAATCGATTCTTGAAAGGAAGATGCACTGATTAGAAGAAATCGAGATTGGCTACAGGAAGAGCAATGGTATTTTATAAAACGAATACTTTCGAAGTGAAAAGAAAAATTTAATTAACTTCCTAAAATCGTATCAACCGATTTTTTTAATATCGAAAATCATAAATTATTATTTGTTTTGAGCAGGGTTGACTTTTTCTCATGAATTTATTATTTGGTGATACATAGGAGCCTTGATATGAAGCAACCGAGATTGGTGGTGACAAATGATTTCTATGGCAGTTTATCAGCAGATACCTTAAAAATCATAACAATAGAACGGAACTTGCTGCTCCCTTTCTAGTGTGTTGGTCTCCTATTGAGAGTCAACTATTTCAGAAAAACCCATAACTCAGGGTTAGTAGAAAAAGAACTTTTTTCCAGGAATAACTTTCTGGTGATAGGTGTGCAAACGTTGTGACTTGCTGTAAGAAGATACTGTGGATGGCACAGGAAAAACTTCAATGTCAATTTATCATACGATTTGTGACGATTTTAAAAAATGAGAACTTGGCCCACTGGTTTGTAAGTCCATCCCCTAGTTCTAAAAGTTCTATAAATCATGCTTTAGAAAAGAATTTTTCACCCGGATTAAATCTTTGGTGTTAGGTGCATAGTCATTATGACTCTTGATTTTACAGATAAGGAATGACAAAGGAATTCAAGGACAATTCATCAACAGATGCGTGACAGCCGAAGAACAATAGAAGAGAACTTACTCAAGTTCCTTTTTCTGTTGGTCTACCACTCAGTAGTGTGCATACCTGGGGGCTAATTCCTAGATTCGATGCTTATAAAAAGTATAGATTATAAAAGTATAGATAATAGTCAATGCTGGCCTATTAAGAAAAGTGAAGTAACTAAAGAATTCTGAACATATATTTTACATTCGTTTTTTAAATAAACACAAACGAAAATTGTTTTAGGGAAATATGCTTGCTGTGTGCAACAAAATATTCGTATTTTATTTGGAATGTTTAACGCTTTAGCGAATGAAAACTTCATTGAGAAATTTGCTTGAAAATCATATTTATTTCTTACTAAATATAATTGCGTAAAATATTTTCTTACGAGAAAATCAATTTTGTAATAAGAATAAAAGTAATGGAAGATTTAGTTTTATTGTAGCTAGTAGTAAATTGGGCGAACAATCTATCTATCTATATATATATATATATAAACACAAATAGTAAAATAAAAATTAATATAAAGAGAAACTAAAAATGGGAAAACCAATAGTCGTTATCAAGACACATCTATTGGTATAAATTAATGCGATATTTCTGAATAAAGAATAACTATCCGGAGATAAAAAATTTTCTTTATATGTGTCTATATCACAAAAAACACTTTGTTGAAAAAGAGCATGAAATAAAAGAGAGAAGTAAAAAGTAATCAGACTTACCGGGGTGTAGCAAAATGCGGTTTAGGTTTAAGCGTACAATAATTAAACAGTTAACAAAATTCGCGAAGAGGTAAAATATTTGAAGTTGTGCTTATAGCTTGAATCGAATAAAATAAAATTAAAAAATATATATTTGATCGAAGAAGAAAATTTCTTAAGTAAGTAAAATATTAGTGTTGCAATCCTTGAGAAAAATTAGTAGAAATGTATTATTCGGAAATTAATTTATTAAAACCAAAAAAGGGAGAAAATGTTGTTAAATATATATAAAAAGAATAAA
>NC_092204.1:36917681-36932214 GCF_043381705.1 Parasteatoda tepidariorum
TATATATATATATATATAGATTGTTCGCCCAAAAACAGTTAAGAAAGCCCTTACTATAAATTTAGAGGGCTATTTCTTACAATAATGCCACTATAGCATAATAAAGATTTCCATTTCTAAAATAAAGATATTCAATAGATTTCGAATAAAGATATTCAATTCTGTGTTTGAGGAAACAGCTCCTTTGGTCACTACAATTATTGAAATCTTTGTTTCAAATGAATTATTTTCTAAATATTGATATCTCAGTTAAGTCTTTCCATTGATGTCCGAATCATAGTAAATAGAATTTTGCAGAGATAGTAAAATTTATAACATTTAATCTCTATTCAAAATAATTGCTGGTATTTTTTGTCAGTCAAAAATTTTCCTTTTATAGGATTCCTATGAAGCGTTCGTAAAGTTAAATGATGCACCAAAGTCGAAGCATAGAATATATAAACGAAGAATCCAGGTTTAGCTAAAAAAGTAAAAGATAGATGAAATGCATTAGCGACTTTCCGAAAGCAACGGATCATTTATTGTGAAATAAACTGCGGGAGTGACACTACAAGATTGAGATACAGATGCTTTTTCCTATGTATACTCCGTTTACTTGGCTGGATTTCAGTGGTGGTAAATAGATCGAAAATCCATGTTAAATTATCTGGTAAGAAACGTATATCTTCTTTTGCATTTCAACTGATGATGGTTTACTGCGTATAAATTAGATAGGTTTAACATAAGTGTGGGAAGAAAAAATATTCAAACTAATGTTCAACGACTTATTAAATAGTGTATTCTTTTTTTTAAAATTGAGGTTTTTCTTCTTTTTCGTAACCAGTGCTTTTTATATTTGCATGTGTCAGTTATATCTCTTATGTCAGTATCCTCTATTTTAGAAGTCTTTTCATTATGAGGGTCATAGAGAAAACTTGCTTACACAGGAAGCTTACTTCCGAGGGAAAAAAATGCAGCTTATTGAATTTGTTAAATATTCTATTGAATATGATATTTAAAGATTTCAATTATGGTATTTAAAAATTTAAAAAAAAGGTCTAACATTCTAGATTTATAAATAAAATTAATTTGATAATTATTATGTATTTCTTTTGAAAAAAATCGATATAATGCATTTTTTTTAACTGTAATATGATGAAGTCAACAAAATCTAAATCAACAACTTATAATCAAATAACTAATAAGTATGACTTTGCAGAAGAATTTTTTTTCCAGCTTAACGTCTAGGTCTAAGATTATATCTATGATTTTGGTGGCTGGGAATGTTATGGGATTTTTATAAAACCTCTCCGGCTGCGAAGGAGCATGTTTGTTCCTGACGGTACACGTTCCTTCGAAATATCTTCTCGTTCGACAGTGCTTTGCTTAACTAAGCAAAATAATACAATTCAGTGCTTCACAATGTTTCACTATTCACTAGCTGAATACCTGTTCTTCTTAACGGGTGAAAAAAAGTAAATGATCAATAAATCAGTAGTGATCAACACTACAAAATAACGCATGAAATTGATAGACGTATAGTACTGAAGAAATTAAATTAACCAAAGAAATATAAATTTTTTATTTTTTACATAATTATTATTTGTTGCACTTCTCTTAGGCTCCATATTATCGGAATAAGCAAATCATGTGCAAAATAATAAGCAAAAAGTGCATTCTTTCAAAATAAAGACATTTATATTTAGGATCATTTGGTGTTTTGTTATTGGTTGATGTCAACTCTTGTTAGTCAAACATTACCTGAATAAAAAATTTCTCCTCTACATATTGATTTCGATAAGGCATAAAAACCTTTTTTCACAGAGGTATTTGGGTACCTAAATTAGTATCCTTAGTACTTATTTAAAATACCAACTAAAATAATAGCAGTAGTAAATATTACAAAAGTTTATGAAGCCTCATTAGCGACAGTAGCAATAAAACATTTTTTCCGGTTTTTTGAATAAAGAAACTTCATTTATTCCTTAATTTAGCTTTTTAGTACAAATTATATTATATTTCTTTTCATTTATATTCGTATTTGTCTTTAAAATTAATTAAGCATCATTAGCGTCAATAACAATATGACAATTCTCTACGGTTTACAAATACGAATAAGTACATTTTCTTACTTAGCGTTTAATAATTTTTTTATTTCTATTTGTACCTATTACCAAAATTAATTAATTATAATTCTCGAAAATAATTAGTAACGTCACTAATTTTGGTATAATAACTTTTTTTTATTAAACTTATAATATTTTGTTTTAAACATTTTTATAATAATATGGTATTTATTTCGAATGTTGTAAAAAATCCTTAAACTATTATTGACATTTGTTGTAATTAATTAAAAGTAGAGTTAAATACTTATGGTATTACCGTTATGAGTACCGTGTTTGTGAAAACATATAATACCAAGGTGCATAAAATAGGTTCTGTGGTAATTGATTTTTTCCGTCCTCCGAAACGAATAAGTACCCTAATATAAATTCAAATTCTAAAGTCAAAAATATTAAACAGGAGGTAGGAAAAATAAATAACCATTACTACACTAATTCAAATTGGAAGAACGCACAAATCATCATTTTTAAATCATTTTTAAGTAATTTTATATTGTTACTAAATACCCTAATATCATCATTCTATACATTCAAAGCATCTACTATGCAACCTTTATTTTTTCGGTATTTGTTGTATATCCAGCTACAGCTTCATAATATTACATTTACCATAATCTGAAATGTAAGTTTAACTCCCTAAAAGGAAAAAAAAAAGATTAACTATATTTATAGTAAAAATTTAAAATGATATATTCAGAATTTTCCACAATTTTTCCATGAATCAAAAATAATTTCAAATTTACTTCATTAGTTCTTGTTGAGTTTCCATTATTTAAGTTTATAGAGACACGCTTTAAAATAGAAACGATCAATAAAAGAAACACTTGGTTTAATATACTTTTCAGAATGCGAATTGCTTGATTTCATCACAATGTTTCATGAAATTATTAACGTTTATTTATTTGTTGTAACCTAACATATAAAACCAAACAAAAATAATTCATGAAAACGTGCGATGAAACTAATTTTTAACCGATTAAAGCTGACAGCTAACAAATTGCCAAATTAGAAAATATTTACCAACTAGTGGGCTGCACCCCCTGCTCGCTAACGCTCGCCAACCCCCGAAAATTGCTACGCAATCTTATATGGTTTGCTTCGAAAACCATGCTCGCTTCGCTCGCTACTAACTTCGGTACATTGCAAATGCACAAAATTCTAAGAGTTCAAAAGAATCATTCAAATCCATATAACAACTTTAAAAAAAAAAAATATTACATCGTTTTAGTAAATACTAAGTCATTAAAATAAATTTGAAGTCAAATAAAATGGCATGTAATTCGCTAAATCTATTAGAAATGTGCTATAGTATAATTCGTGATAGAAATCAAAAATCGTCTAATAAATTCGTAATATATAAATTCGTGAAAAAAGCGCTTTCGACAAAATACTAAAATAGAGATCTATCGACAAAGACTACTCACTTCTGCCTAGCTTAATAGTATGAGATTGCCGCAGCTGATGCTCTCTGGTTATTTCAGTTTCCGGTTTTAAAAGCGCTATATGTTGAGCTACCTCACCTAGATTCGGCATGTGACGTTTTTAGCGGCAATCATTGGTCGATTTTCTAGCGTTGCCATTTGGGGAGTTGCAATGAGGATTTATTTTGTCGCCGTGTAAGAGAAATAGCAACGTAAACAAAACAAAGCAAACGTTGTCACCGGCGGAAAAGAAATACAGCCAAAATTTGGGAGCCACAGAATTATATATATTAGATTCCTATAAAAAACTATTTATTGAGGTTGTAGTTTTAAAGTAGATCTACTGCGTCTTTGAAAGTATTTACACCAGTTGTGCTCCGAATTGGTTCATAATTTTGCGGATTCGTATTAGATATACACACACATATACATACATAAAAATAATCTGCATTATTATGTTGATTGCTATTGTCTAGTGCATTTATTGCATGATTGGATATTTGTATCTCCGTAAATTAGACGAAGGCAAAACAAACGGAATGCGTCTAGTTACAGTTTATAAAGAAATAGCTTGAGAATAGAAGCATCGGCATTTTCTTTGTAAGAAGGAAAACTCTTAGCTCATTTTCTAGAAAAAGCAATGAAGTTGAATCGGTAGTTGATTCTTGATCTTTTGTTATTTGGTTTTATTTTTTAAACCTTCCGATTAAAATTTTTAAATAACTATTCCCTATATTTCAGTTTTAATAAATATTACATATCAAAGGACTTACCTTATATTATTCGTTATAAAATACATATTTTAAAATTTATTGTATATATTTTATAAATACTGTATACATTGTATATTTTAAATATGCTAATTTTATAGATAACACATATAATCAGTTGGAAAAAAAAATAGAATAATTTAATGAATTCAGTAAACACAACTATATTCGATTAAAAAATTATTTTTAAATTCTATATTACCGAGTAAATAATATTTATAGTTAATATTTTTCACAATTTTTACGTCTTTTGTATTAAATTAAAAGAATTTATCATAGTTCTTCTTTAATTATACATTTAGAATAGGATGCATTTAACTTAATTGTTTAAAAGATATTGATACGAGCATTCTTTCAATTCAATTGCCATTTTTTTAGTTTCAGATTACTTTAAATGACTCAAAAATAAATTAAGAAGTATGGTAGCTATTGATAAAAATATTCCTTAAACTCAAATATCATTGTGGGTATCAGGTTTTTACAAATCTCTAAAAAATAAAACATAGGAATTTTCCTTCATCATTTCTTTTCCAAACGTAAATACCTTCTGTTCTCAATGTTTTTCTGATCAAATCCCAAAGAGAATCAAAAGACAGATGTATTTCATTAGAAGAGTGTTTCGTTTCTAGGGGGATGTAATCTCTGTTATATTATACTCAACTGAATGATCTCATGCGTTTTCCATTTCTTTTGGAGAAGTCTTAGTGGGGTAGATTATGTTCTCTTGGTGTCGGCAATCATTTGGTTCTAAGGGAAATGAAATAGATGCGTTGAAATTTTGAAGATTTGAAGAATAAAATAGTACGCCAGATAACATATTTTGTTTAGAATACATATGGCTTTTAAAAGGAATGCGGAATTTTTCTTTGGGTACAATTATTTTGTCTCGAACAACATTTAAATTTTGTGTGCAGGATAGTTTTAAAATGAACTATTTGGTGAGTTATTTTTAGAATAAACACTGAATTTAAATATCAAATATGAAATAGGATAAATCTTTTTTAAAATTTAGACATGCATGAATCAATACAATTAATTAAGATAAAACAATTCCAATTATTATTCTTCATCAATATTTGAAGCTCCTTTCGATGGCTTTACATACCTAAATTAAGCAAATGATGTTTTTATAAATTCATATTATCGAAATAAAGATTAATTGCACCGAAGAGTCATTACATTATGACCACCCTGCTAATAACATGTAGGACCACCTTTAGCCCTCAAAACTGCTAGCACCCAGAGTGGCATTTATTCCACAAGGTTCTGATAGGTAGTCTGAAGTATCTAGTACCAAGCGCTCACAACTACTGCAGCTATGTTCAAGTAGCTTACAGACGTCAGGGATTGTTCTATGATGATTATGGGTCCTAATGTGCCCCATGAAAACATTGTTCCTGGGCGAGAAACCACGAAAACTTGGGCGAGACCATTGTTATAGATGGAGGGTGGTCATAATGTAATGCCTCTTTGGTGTATATTCAGCATCATTTGGCATAATGATATTGCTCGAGGTCGATTCCTGAAAGTCAAAAATTACCATAATCAGCAAATATCTCTGGTATTTTCATATGTCTGGTATCTCCATGGAAGATGAAGCTTGAACTAGGATTTTAAGTAATATGACACGGCCGCATTTGACTAACGTCACACTTAGGCCCACTGACCGTAACTAATAAGTTGAAGTTTAGTATAAGAAAAATTAATATTTCCTAGTTATTCTACTTTTTTTCACATTTTTTGTAATAATAAATAGCAGTTTGAGTTTCAAAAGTTTTGGCTTTAGATATGTATCTATCTATCTTTGTATGCATCTATCTATCTATGTATGAAAGAAGACAGCTGTTTGTTGCCAATACGAGAAAACAAAGCTTAAAAGTTTTCTAACTGCTAGTACACACATAAATTGATTAGAATATGTTGTAGAGAATTAGTGTTTTATGCAATGCAGATAGTACAGTTGTTTTAAATATTGTGTCTAATTCATTATAAAGTTTAGGTATATCCTTTTTTTCCTTAGTAGCTACATTTCAAATTGATGTGCAAAACTTCATTCATTGAAAAAAAATCTAACAAAATAATTTATTCTAGTAAAGAAAAAACAAAAATTAACAATATAATGTAGGCAAGGCAAATGGATAAAGAAACGAATGTATGAATGGAGGTATTATTTATTCTATACTCTAAAAAATTAAAATAAAAAAATGAAAAGCTAGCTAAATTTAAGTACCTGCAGTAAAAATAAAGAAAAAAACAACATTCGGTTTTCAATTTCAATTTATTTCCTTGAGAATGGCACTCAAGAGAATAACTGATAAGTAGGTTTAAAAAGTTATTTTAGAACAAGACCTTTTGTACTAATTGTAAAGAACCGACTGAATAAATATGAATTGAATCGATATGAACTAAACCAATAGTATCTTCATTTAAAGAAATATGAGAAAAGCATTTTTCATTCGATATCTATTGAAGGTTAGTTTATAATGAATATCTTCACATGAAATTTATATAATGAAATAAAAGTATCATTTATTCAATAAAAAAGCATTCATCAAAAAAGGATTCAGAATCTGCATCATTATACGATTTAAAAAGAACTGCAACAACAAACAAATTAATGTATTTGAAAGACAAAACTTATTGAATGCAACTTAATGCATTAGGTTTTATTTAAAAGTGGAACACTTTTTTGTTCAATTGAGAAATGTTACTTTCTCTAATTCAGGTACTTCCCTTAAGTAGTTCCTTTTTTTCTCTTCTTTTTTTTCTTTTTTAATTTTGTTTCTAAGACTCTAATGATTTAACTATAAAAAAGTAGAAAATTAAAATAAAAAGAATAAATAAATAGAAACTTATTTTCTTATTAGAAGAGAAAAAAATAATTAGAATTAAAGACATGCATTATACACAGCATATTATATATTAGTTTTTTCTACTGTTTAAAACTAACACGATTCTACTTATTTTAGAAACTCCTCATAATTTAATGCATTTGAGAATTAATAAATAAATAGAAAATATGACTGTTTTTCCTATTCCTTTCAGTTTATTTCAAAAAATATCGTCATTTGAAATTTTCATAAGCTGAAATTTTATAGAATGATAATTTCTTTGATCAGAAAGTGTTACATATATCTAAGGCATAAATCGACTGCTAATAAAACATTTTCTTCATAAGAAAAATAAATTAAAAAATATCCTAAAAAATGTTTATCAGATCAAATAATAATTCTATTGCAGATTCAATATAAAAAAAATAGAGTTATCCAATTTCGAGACGTTTATATTTCGATATTAATTTATGTATTTCAAAATAATTTCACGCGATGCACGTTGGTATGATCAGCTCAGTGGAATTAATAGCTGGTATGATCAGTGGTATCAATAGCTGGCCAAGTTATTGAGGGAATTAATCAGAAAATGCAATTGCAAGAAATTGACTAAATTTATTAACTCATTTTGCATACTACTGTTGGTGGTACAAATAAGCGATCAAATTTACGAGACAAAAAAGAGAGTTGGAAATTCCTTATTTACTCCGTCATGCTGTGTGATGAGTGCCTATACACGTTGTGATACTGAATCATACCAGTTTTGAATGTAATCCAAGGGAATTGCATTTCAAATAGCTTTGTCTTGAAGTCGAAATTCAGTCTTCCGTAGCTGTACGAGCGAATTGCAAAATAAAGAAATCCCAGATATGCTCAATGGGAGACACATCCAAAGAATAAGCAGGCCATGAAAGAAGCGAAACCTGTTCATTGAGGAAGGCTTTTGATGTCTTAGAAACATGTGCCAGGGTCTGCTGAAATACTGCGCCCGGTATGCATTAAAGAATGATGAGGACTCATGGTTTCAAAATTAGCTTAGTGAATTTGTCACGATCACTGTTGAGGTTACCCGGAATTTGCTTTAGATTGGATCTATATAATACCCATTAGCTCCCCACACTATGATGTCAAAACTTCTTGTGGTATGACGCTGGATAATATACTGTTGAAGCAGCGGTTTCCATCTGTAACGTTTGATGCGTACTCCTCCATCATTAAACACCCGATTGTATTTCGATTCATCAGAGAAAACAACTTGTTACCTCAAAAAATGCCATTCACTGTAAAATTCTCTTGATTTGGGGTGGATGGTCTTCTTTCACCTCAACAAGTTGATGCACTTACCAGGATACCAAGCAGATAATCATTTTAGCTACGTTCAGATGCAAGCGAAGGTAGTGTAGACAGCGAAGAGAGATTTTTGATTTAGGTCAGTTTTTATTCTATTCAAGCCACAGTGTGACGTATCTCTGTATGAGCTAGTTGTATAGTCACTCACTTTAAATTATTCTTATTAATATAACACATTTCGTATATAAATTACATAAATCAAACAAATAATAATTGTTAAGTTTATCTGTTTGCAAAATTTACGTTTTCTGTCCTATTTACTTTTATTTGATAGGGACTTAAAGATATGCATTAAAATCCTACTATTTATTTATTTTATTTGATCATGTTTCAGTCAAAAGAGCCAATTTTATGCTTTCGGCGTCTGCTACACTGTTAAAAAAATCCCGAAACCTTTCTGAATATATGGGGCAACTACGTTGCATGGAGGTTTTATAATATTTTGGTAACCTCTTGTGGGGCTAGGCTACCAACAATGTCAACCGTCATATATCGAAAGGTATCTCGATATAGAATCGAGTTAGCATGTCTTATGTACTAGTGGACTGCAATTTAATATATTTAGTGGTAGCTACGCTACATTACTCACCCAACAGAATTTTAACTGTCATAGAATTCAATGAATGGATGCCACTAGTTTATTAATTGATGTTTTGCGAGAGACCGAGATAGCTATATTAGGATAACCAGACTTTGAGTGCTGGTCGCTAGAGCTTAATTAGGATCCCCGTTGGTCGCTCCTGTGTTGTACAGTTGTGTGTGATCGAGGCTGAATAGTAACAGGGTGAGGAGGACCATGTCACAGTCGCAATAGTAAATCAACTGTGAACCATCCATCGAAATATTACCCTTATGCAAATGAAACGTGCTTCTTTGAGTCGTTTTCATGGAAACCGTTCGATTGCTTTTCGAGAATGACCGGTTTTCTAATTCAGCTGTAAAGTGAGATCTCTATGGAAGTAAAGGGGTTGCCCGTCGAAGAAGCTTATCGTTTTCTGCAGGTCACGTGTACTATATTTTTCCAGTCCCAATGAAAAACTCAAACTCTTTTTCTCGACTGTGTGTGTGTGGGGGGGGGAGAGAATTTTATTTGCGACTTTCGAATTAGCGTCTTCTCTCTAAGTTTCGGTTTCGATCTTGTCTTAGAGTTTTACGTCTGTAATCACCTGAAATATTACTTAAACTCTTAAGTTATTTCCAAATATAAGCAACAATTCTTTTCAAAAAAATTTTTTTTCAAAATAGAATATGATAGTTAGTTAGGTTTAGAAAAATTATTTTAAACAATTTTTGGAATACAATGATGAGGGGTTTTCATTTTTGAAATTCTCTTTATTAACCGCAGAAAACTCCTGCAATTATATATTTAAAATTTTTAAAGTATGATAAAAATACTTTTGACATTTTTGGATAATAAGTTGTAATAAATTTTTTTTTTACAATTTCGAAATAAGAATGCATATAAAAATACATATATCTAACAAAATCAGAAAACGTTAGTTTGTATCAGTAACTGCAATGAGATAATGTAATTACAACTACCTTGTAAAAATTGATAATTAATCAAATATCGATAATTTATTTCTATCAATAATAAATTAAACAAATATGAATTAAAAGCGGTTACTAATGAAGATTGAATCATTGTTTTGACCTTCAGTCCGGAAATGGCTTTATAAATATTATCAAGTAATTCGAAATACTTTCATCTCTCAATTGGAAACTTGTATATCATTGTTGAATCAACGTGTTATTTTCAAAAAATTAACACGAGTTTTTATCCTCCTATTTTCCCGATTTCTCTAAACCACCGCCATTAAAAGGAGATTATCTGCTTTGTGATTGGGTGGAAATAGTTCTATTGAACTTATCCTTCAAAATCAAACTATCATGCTCTCACGTGAGGAAAAACAAATAAATGATTTACTTGAATCAGGAATCGGACATTCAAAATAAGTTTCTGAATCAAGTCAGAATTAGTTTCTGAAATTTTTTACAGTGCAGACTTTCTGTAATCTGTTACACAGAGAAAAAAGATCTACTAAAATGAACGTATGGTATGGTAATAACATTTCTGATTAGAAAAAATAATTGTTGCACATAAATTTTTTTTTAAATATGCATAAAATTGTGTAAGCGTATTTCAAGAATAACTACGAAGCAATCTCAATAAACTAAAATTTTTACTTTCGTTCATTGCGATGGAATTTGCATTCATATAATTATTAAGGAAAAAACAAGTTAAAGAGAAATTTATACTTAAAAAGTATTTTCAAATATTTGGAAATCATTAAATACATTTTTGAAATTATTTGTTTATTTGAATATTATGATGTCTTCCCGTTAGTTTAGTTTTAACTTAATTAGACTTTATTTATAGTTAAAATATGTAGCAACAAAAAGAAAGCTGGAATCAAAAATATTTTAGATTGCTGTTATTTTCATAAAAAAATATCAAAAATCACTCAATGACAATTGAAATAAGTAAGTATTTTTATATTTTTAATCTCTCTCGAAAAAAAGTGTCAACCATAATCTAATAAGCTTTTAAATTTGTTTTTTCGGTTTATTAAATTCTGTTTATTCCCTGAGAGAAAGCAAATTTATTTTTATATATTTCAGAAAGAAAGAAAATGCACTTTTGATTCAAAGTAATTTTTATTAAATCTGTTCGGCTTGAGATAAATACTATTTGACTAAACAATCTTTTATTAAATTTGTTATCCATATTTATTGGATTTTCTTCTCTTTTTTTGAATTTGAAAAAAAAAGCAATTAAACACAAAAATACGTTTAAAAAATGAACGAATAAGTTCATTACTCATTTATAGAAAAATAAAGGAATATTAAAAGCCATTCCTAGGAATTATTTAGTGAATGTATAATTGAAATGTATAATTGAAATGTATAATTGAAATATATATTGACAAGGACTTTAATAATTAAAAAAAAATGTTTGGTCCTCCACTTTTATGACTTTCTTTCAGATGTATCAAATTACCATCAATTTTTACGTGCATGTAAATAAAACAAAAAATTGTTGATTGTGATCCCCAAATTATATTATTTAGCTTAAAATTTTTTGATTTGAAAGTTTAACCATTTGTTCTTATACTTTAGTCTACATCAACGCTGTGGAAGCCACTATGTATCCACTTAAGCATAGCCTATGTAAAGTTTTAATAATACAAAACGACAAAAGGGAGAAAAAAAGTCAAAAAGGGAAAAAGAACGTAAACAAATGGAACTATTTCAATAATTGAAATCACTAAATTGTTTCTAAAAATTTGTTTAAAAAAGTACAAAACTAATGTTAACCTTATTTTAAAAAATAAAACAAATAAAAAAATCAGGTACAAAAGCGCAAATATAAGTCTACATATAAACACATGAAATTATTAAAATGTTTCGAATCATAATAACTTAAAAATTCACTGCAATATTAATACGATGCCAAGTTTATTCCTATTTTATTGTAAACCTCTAATGCACCAAAAAATTTTTGCAAAATAATGTAGTTCTACTTGAACCGGTATATGGTTAAATAAACTCTATAACAAAAAAATTGACACACCAAAAAGCAATCATCCGATTGCTTTGAAATTTCGTATGCATGAATGTTTTGAACAGATATGGCTGGAATGATGCCGACTGGGGACGTATAGTCTTTAGCGATGAATTCCTCTTCCAACTATGTCCTGACGATCATCGAAGATGTGTTTGGAGACGCTAAGGGCAGAGGGGGGGATCCTGCCTTCACTATTGCACACCACACCGGCCCTCAACAAGGCATTAAGATCTGGGGTGCCATTTCCTTTGACAGCCGGACCCCTTTGGTCGTCATTAGAGGTACACTTACTGCACAGCGGTACGTCGACGACATCCTAAGGCCTGTTTTGCTACCGTTCCTTTTACAGAACCCTGGGCTGGTTTTTCAGCAGGTCAATGCCAGACCACATACGGCACGTGCTGCTATGAACTGTCTGCCAACTTGTCAAACTCTTCCTTGGCCTGCCAGATCACTAGATCTCTCTCCCATCGAGCATGTCTGGGATATGATGGGAAGGCGATTGCATCTGGCACGGAATGTTGATGACCTCGTTCGACAATTGGATCGAATTTGGCAGGAAATACTGCAAGAGACCATCCGGGAGCTTTATCGGTCTATGCCACGCCGTGTGGCAGCTTGTATCCAGACTAGAGGCGGGTCAACACCTTATTGAACTTGTTACTGTAACTCTGCAATAAATTATTCAATTGCTCTGAAAATTTAATCATTTACTATTCTGTACATTGTCTTCCTATCCACCAATTTTCGTTTCAATCGGACAACTCCTTCTTGGTGGGTCGATTTTTTTGTTATAAAGAATATCAGCATTATATTATGAATCGAAAGTATCGCAAGAAGTATGCTTGAAGAAAAAAAATCAGATGAAATTATTGCATTGTTTGATAAGGACATTTATGACAAGAAGAAAACCTAATATGAGTTAATAAAACTAAAACACACCATATTTAAACCATTCATGTGGTAATTTTTCCATTCATATGGAAACCGGAATTTCTTATTATCACACATTTGCTAAAAATAAACAAAAGCAAAACTTGAAAAATAATAACCCAATAAAAGAGTTTTATTCCGTGCTCAAAGGTATCATGAAAAAAATACTTCATTTTACAGTAATTACCAAACTTTATCATGTTTTATAAAATATTATTTGGTGGGCATCTATGGAACTGTTCTGGTCTCCAGGAGGCCCGTAATTCATCTAGTTTCAAGGCGCTCTCCGCCCCTGGAGATATTTCTTTGTTATATTGGACTGCAAGACTTCTCATGCCCAAGAGAGCAAATGATGGATATAATTAAAAAAATATATATTATTTTGTTGTTAATATTACCAAAATCTTTTCCAAAACACTTTGGTAAAATTGCCGTGCTTTTCGGTGTCTTAATATAGTCAGACACATGGTAACAACATTGAATTAATTTTCCCGATATTGTATTTACACGCCAATTTTTGAAGCTCTAAGTGACATCATTTACTCTATACATAATAGACAAACATACACATATAAGTTATTATATTATCAATATAGGCAATTAATTCAATTCAATGTTTTGTTAATTATGAAACACAACTTTAAATAAATTTCCATTCAAGATAAGAAGCAAATCTTTATTTCATTGTTAAATCTATTTGAAACACTACAATAAAAATAAAACATAAATGTATTAAAAGAAGGAAATATTTCGAATGAAATAATCTCGTTTTAATAATTTAAACGATGCTGCCGAAATAAAAATTTAATCCCTACTTTTAAACTTATTTGTTTTCTTTTGCATAAAAGTAATAATTTTAATTCCATGTATGACTAAATATAAAAAATAACCTAAAAGTTTTAACTATTAAAAGTGAACTTAAAAAAAAATCTCTTTATATAATATTGTTCTGTGTATTTTAAGCATTATAATTAAAGTAAAACAAAAATACATTAATAAAAGAGGTTTATCGAATAAATTAATCTCTTAAAAGTAATTTAAACAATATAAAAATACATTAGTCTTTGTAATTCCCGAGATTGGAAACAGCTTTCTCTCGACTTGCGCATTTTACAAGAGTTTCCCTCATGTATCTTAATCAAGACGAAAAGAAACTAGTCAAGCCTTCATTGGCTCCAGGTGGTTGAATTCCCGCTCTTTTACACAATTTTCTACCTTTCTATTTTCGTCGCCAAGTTAATTTTTTTTCTCACTTTTAGTTTAAGTCAACTAATTCTGTTTAGTTCTTGTAGTCGTTTTGAGATTAAGGGACGCGTAAGCTTTAGAGATTAAGTGAACGTTGATGAGATTTTATTTTTTTCTCAGAATGGCTGGTAGTAAGAGTGAACTAATCTAATGAAACAAGTTCTTAAAAATACTAAAATTGCTAGTCTATATCACGGTATCCAATTATTTACCCTTGGAACAGGATGACAAAAAACATTATATATATGTATTGAACTATCTATCTATCTATCTATCTATCTATCTATCTATCTATCTATCTATCTATCTATCT
>NC_092204.1:36933462-36973059 GCF_043381705.1 Parasteatoda tepidariorum
CCGCACATGCAGAGAAAAAAAATCCTTTTTCACCAAGACAATGCACCCTGCCACAAGTCGATGAAAACAATGGCAAAATTGAACGAATTGGGCTTTGATCTGCTTCCCCACCCCCCATACTCGCCAGATTTAGCCCCCAGTGACTACTGGCTCTTTGCTGATCTTAAAAAAGTGCTCCAGGGAAAAAGATTTGGCTCAAATGAGGAGGTCATCGCTGAAACTGAAGCTTATTTTGAAGCGAAAGATAATTTTTTTTATAAACATGGTATTGAAAAATTGGAAAAGCGTTGGAACGATTGTATCACCCTAAAAGGTGATTATGTTGATGAATAAAAAAAAATTTTGCAAAAAAAATGTTGTTTTCATTGTTAGTCTCGGGACTTATTGATCCATGTGTTATATATATGTATATATATACATATATACGTTTGAAAATCCTTTGAACTTTTTTAATAAGCCTTCAAAATTGTTTTGATTTTCCTTTTTTTAATCGTGTCCCTGGACAATTAAATGGCCTTGTGTGCTTTCAAAACTGCTTCCGCCAGGTCCAATACATCATCACTGTAGAGGATCTCACAAAGTTCTGAAGCCAGTGGCACCATACCAAGTTGTAAAACATATGGGATAAGGGCTGGGCACTCGAAAATATGATCCGGGGTACGTTGGATATCTGTGCAGTTCTTGCACGGAATATAAGTTCTTATTTTGTCGGGAGGAATTTTCATCATTTTAAAATGGTTTGTTCCTAGTCTCGTAAATTTTGATGTTAAGAATCTGGAAAAATCAAAGTCTGTAATGAGGGGTTTCTGAAGGAATGGGGCAGAAGTCTGTGTCTTGCAACTGCATTTGCGTCTGCAAGCGTTGATTTTCCTTTAGTTTTAATATTTATTTGCAAATAGTTTTTAGCTTCATTCTGAACAAGGATTCGTAAAATGTAAATCAACGATGAACATTGTTGTATGTTGTTGCACGACCACACATGAGAGGCCTGTTCATTGTTTTCTTTTTATTGTTAATAAAAATTTTTCCGAGAAAACTACTGCCCTAACAGTAATGTACATTTAGTTTCAGTTGTCGTCGATAATCCATATTTTGTTTTGCTGTCAAATTTTAAATAATTTGTAAAGCATACATGCTTCTATTAAAAAATCCACGAGAGTGTTCTATCATTTTCAAGTGTGTTGAGAATCAGCTTTCGCATAACATGCAAGGGGAAAATACAGCAACTATTTGAGATGTTGTGTTGTTTTTTTTTGTTAACAAATATTCGCATAAAATTTTAATATAATATAAATATATAAATTCTATTCGAAACATAAACATAAATTCGAATATAAATTCTATTCGAAACAAATTATTAAACACTCTTCTTACGGTTGGTGCAATAAGTGAACCGGAATCGCTTTATCGTACTAAATTACGTTAAAGGTGCCGTAAGTTAAAGGTTAATTTTAATTTCTTAAGGGAGAAATAATAAGAATTGTTGAAAAGAAATAGTATTCAATAGTTTTTATCAATTTGCCTTTCTTATTTTCAGAGTAAAACTTTATTGCAGTTGGCAATTTACATCTGCTAAGTAGGTATTTTTTAGCAAATGAACTTCAGTATTTATTGATATGCTAAAAGCAAATTACGAGTTTTGCATTTTTTTACCTGTGATGATTACCCATTTTTACGAGGTCGTAAACAAGCAGGTAAGAACATTTGGCAAAAGCTAAAAGCGAGAAATTCATTTAGAAGTTATAAAATTCTTCTCCATTTGCATAAGCTTTTCATAAAGACTTCTAACTTAAACACTTGCCATGTTTACTTCCTCCGTATTTTCTCCATCTTGGACAAGTTGTAACTTCAAACGTAAAGAGAATAAAACATTTACGGCAACTACACGCGAGGAAACATTCCATGATATTCCCTTGGGCAGACGTTCAAAAAGAAAAGTGTTGAAAACAAAAATCAGTAAGCGCAAACAGTCTTATTTCGAATTGCGTTTTCTTATTTTATGTTAGCAACGAAAAGCAGTTTTCATATGTAGAAAGAAAGTAAAATACGAGCCGGGGAGGGAGAGAAATTAGCATAAATTTTCTCTTAAGAACAAGGAAAACTATTTTGGAAAACTGCCTTTAGGAAAATCGTTTTCATTTTCATTAAGTTAAGCATTTCTACTTCGTTAGGTTATTTATGTTCAGCATGGCTTTGGGAAATCACATCTTATAACAAATTTATTACAGTACATACCTCTTTTATTGACCAAAAAAGGCTTAATCCTTATTTGGGGCCTATTTTGAAATGTATTTTTATTTTAAAAATTAAAACAGTCTATCTTCATTCGAAAAATAGCAACAGTATTGTGAGTTTTGAAACAAAAGTGGAAATTCAAAAAATAAGCAAAAATTTCAACTTTTAACTATTTAGTTTAATTTTATAATTTTTTCATTTATTATATTTGCTGAAATCACTTTTTTGCAATGAAGTTTCAAATTATGCCTAAAAGGCATTCAGTTCATAATATCTACAATAAAGTGAAATAACAAAAAATAAAAATGATATGAATTAAATATCCTTAAATAATTATTACACGTTATAACATTAAAACGTTATTAAAAATTAATATAACACATACATTTTTTTTAAATTTCAATCAAGGTCAATTTTTCAATAGTAAATAAATTTTTCAATTAAGCAAACTTTAGGAATTCAGCAACATTCATATGGGAAAGTAATCCTTTCTTCTTGAAAATATTGACAAGTATCAAGCATTGAGATGAAATTTTATCAAGTATTGAAGTACTATAACGTAAAGTCTTAGATCTAAATACATTTCAAAATTCGAATCAATTCATGCAATAAATAATAAGTTTACGCGTTATATTTCACAAATTAGTAAAACATCTGCTAGTTAATACACGTTTTATAACTAAAAACAATATTAACAATTAAAATAACACGTAAAATTTCAATTAAGTCTATAAAAGACTCTAAAATAGGTCAATGTACATTTTTCAAGCAAGCAAGCTTAAGCGATTCCGTAACATCTAAATGTAATCCCCCATGCAGCAGAGATAAGTATTAATTACGTGAAAATAAAGTTAAAATGCCACAAGGTTTAGAGCAAAAAAACGCTTTTTCAAAACGTTTTATTTCCGTTTCAAGTGGTAGTCTCAAATTAGTTAAAAAAACGTTAATATTTGGGTTGTTTTTAACGTAAAATTGACCAATTTTTCACGGGATTTTAACCAAGCAGGTTTCTTTTTTAACGTATATTTTACGCTTTTTTCACCAAACTATTTACGTTTATTTTTGGTTCTATAAATTCGTTTTTTTCAACATGAATATTTACGTGTTTTTAACGCTTATTTTTATCAAAATAACGTACATTTTACGTTATTTTAGCCAAAATACAAACGTATTTTATCTATACAATTTACGTATTATTATCAATGTTTTAACGCTTATTTTGAGTTAGGTGAATTAATAAATTTTTCGCGTAAATTTAACTAAATTAATTTCAATTTAAAGTAATTTTAACCAAATTGTTAACAATAACATATTTTAAGTTTTTTTTAATTATTTTTTTTTAACTAAGAAGGGAAGAAACCATTCCGTACTTTAATGTTTACGCTGCACTAATTACACTAAAAAAATAGCATTTACTTTTTATTTTAAAAAAAACTTAATTCTTTTCAAACTAAAACTAAAATAACGGAAAATAGCCGATATTTATGCTTTTTTTTAAGAGTCCTAGAAAAAGCTTTTTGTTTTTTATCTCACACTTTTTGTAATTTTTTACAATTCAAATTATAACTCAACGAATATGGAATGCATATCTTTCAACCTCTTCGCAGCAACATACTGGTTTATTTACGAAGTTTCATGTCTCTCAGGAATTTTTAAAATTTTTCATGCCTAAAAGTTTGTAATATAAAGAATTGGTGGGAGAAAAAATTACTCAATACTTACATGATTTTCCAAACCCCTATAAAGAAATATTTTCTTTTTTAGTTCAAATTAATAATTAAGAAGTCTACTGCTCTCCTTAAGTCCATGTCTCCAAATTGCTTGCTTGAAATTATTTACTCTTCTAGAAGGCTATTGGGTTTATTATTATTTTTTTAAATGCATATTTTTTAGTTTCTGGCTTGAAAAATTTAACTAAAATTTACTTTAACACACACAGGAAGTAAAAAAAAAAATATTAACCAAATTTACCATTTGATTTGTTTACTTACAAAAATCACAATTTTTCTAAGTAAAATAACAATTTTTAATCCAGAAGAGCAGTTAACTTAATAATTTTACATACAGAAAAAAACATTAAATCAAATAAGATTTATTAAGTTTTATTTATTTTACAACTATCATACAATATATGTACAATATATAGATTTACAATTATAACACATCGTCACAGATCTGAAACATATCTATTCATAACTTCTTCCACCCCACTGTTAGTATCACCTCTTCACTGCAATGTAACTGGAAAACAAATAACTATTTTAGCATATGAAAAAAAAATATGCCGGACAATAATATTAAATTATTACAACCAACAGTAGATTTCTAAAACGAAGCAATACTGACTAGATAAATGTAACTGAGAAAGAATCCCTGAGTCAGAAAGTTATTCTATCGTCCCTAGTTATTGTTGATAACTATTTTTCCGATAGTTAAAAGATTTTGAATCCATTAGGGTACGAAAGATAAGATTATGGGATATCGTATACGTAACTTCGATACTTATTTTGTCATTAGCATACTAATTATAAATAAAGTATAACTAAGCAGAAAGATACTTCTCTGATGAACATTATCGGCACTCACTAACAACGCATTCTGATTTGAATAATAGTTTGTATTTGATATCTAAGTACTTATTTAGAGTCATTTTTGGAACGTTAATTGAGTGAAAAATACAATGTCTCTTTTTAAAAAAAAATTAATTCCTCATGTATTGTTTGTCCGTTTGTGAAATAAATAATAAGTGATTGAGTTAATTACAAATAATATTGTTGTTTTCAAGATTGTGAGATTCGAATAAAAATAATGGAGAACAAGTTTTTTGTTGCATTTATATAAATAGTTGATCTTGCGTAATTTGGGTGTGGAGATTTTAAATCTGAAATCATTTTTGCTCCTAAAGCTGCTGATTTTTTTAAATGAAATTTTTAGTCTATTTTTGTCAAACTGTACAAATTTAACAACTTTATATATAGCAAAAGTCTTGCTAAGGTGACAAATTCAAGGGGTAGTTAGGGTACATCAACAGGATTAAAACTGCATTGGAACCTATATTCGGAAATGTATTCGTATACAGCTAGGGTGCATCCTTATTATGACTTGTACAGAGGCAGGTTAGACGGAAAGGGAAGGTTGGACGTACAAAATAGGAAGGATACAAAATGGGAATTCGTATGACGACATTTCTGGGTATGGGTTTCTATGCAATTTTAATACTGATGATGTTCCATAACTTCCTCTGAAGTCTGAAGCAACGTTTATGTAATCTGCTATCATGTATAATGATTTTAAACTAGTTCATTTCGACAAAAAATAGACTAAAAATGTCATTTAAAATAATACTAGTTTGGAGGGAGAAATTGAAGATTTAAAATCAACGATACGATAATATATGAGATCAGGTGAGAAGTCAATGAAAATTCATAGACAGGAAATGGAAATGCTGTATTTTTGAACGAAAAGAGAGCAATAAAATATCCTATTTATTTTTAGTAAGAAAGTACCAAAAAAGATTTTTTTAGAATCTTTCTGAAAATACTTAACTGTTAATCAAATTAGTTTACTTTAAACCCATTCTCAAACCAATCTCACCACATATATGCATGAATAAAACATGAAATATTTGTATACGAAAAATGACGATAACAATGGCTATAATTTTCTTTACTATAGGCTATAGACAAGTTTATATTTCTTGATTTTCCTCATTTTATTGAGAATTGGTCGTTCTCATTAAATTTTTATATTATAGTATTTCAAATGATGCATAGATATTAAACTAATTATAGCTATCTCTGACCAAACAATTGTCAAAAATAAACATTTTTGTTTGAAAATAAATTAAAAATTGAATTATAAAAAATTAAATAGGGACAACTAAAAAAAGAAAAGAAAAAATTGCAAACAAGCCACAACCTACGAGTTTCTAAAAATTTAGCATATCTAATTACAATAGGAAAAATTATTATTTTTTAAAAGGGTTTGAATGGTTGTTCATATCGTAATATAGCATTCAAATCAAAAAAAATATTTTTTTGGAACAATTAAAGTTATGAAATTTGAAAGCAGTTCGTAACGATTTTAGTTAAGTATAAAATAAAACATTGTTAATAAGTATAATGTATCAAAATATAGCAATTGCTAAACAATGGTACTCACTTAATCTTACCAGCTGTTAAAGAAACAATTATTCTCCTATTAAAATTTCTCAGTCAGTTGATAAAATGACATATTATTAGAATGATGAATTGCGGATGTTAATGGGCTTAAATATATCCAACTACTATTTCCATAAACTATCTTGTAGACTAGAAGCTCGTTTAAATGCTCACACACAATTATATGATGAATGACTCTTGCTGGAGTTTATCAAACAAATTTAATTTAACGTAAATAGCCTTTGAAATATTTTTTAGCAATTAATTCCCTGAAATTTAACGAGAATTGATATCTGCTGCTAAAATTATCACTGCAATAAGTGAAACTTATTAAAGATATCTGATTAAATTCCGAAATAGGTGAAAATTTTAATATAATTAGAAGGATATGCCCAATACCCGCTGACGCTCGCCAACCCAGGAACTGTTCTCACAGCTCCCTTTGCATTGCTCCGAAATCTGAGCTCTTAACATTTGCTCATTGGGTAAGTTACTTCCATCTAACTATGTATATTTTCTTGAAGACTAATAGACTTAGAACTAAACTTTGTATACCTTTTTGAAGAGTTCTCAGAGGCAATTCTTAGCCTCGAAATTTTATTTTCAAAATTTCAGTATTCTGAGACGTAAAAATTTGAAGTCACGAGACGTCAAGTCAAATTTAAGCAAAAAGTTGCAAAATGTAAAAATAAATAAATAAAACATAAAAAAAAGTAAAAACCAAGACCCAATTCTAAGCTTATTACTATAAAATAAATGTTCAATTCCGTAGCCTACTAATTTTGAACTCAACCAAGAAGATAATGAAACTCTTGGAGAAAGCAGTGGGACGAACTAGTCTTCTTGAAAAATTCTTGATGGAACTCACCCAAATATGCGTTACATTGAGAGGAAACCACGAAAATCTCCCATTGTCAGCCCGTCTGTAAAGAGATTCAAACGCATCATCCGTTTACATCTGAGGATAATTTTCGTCCTCACTTTTGGTTGGTGAGACCAGGGAGCAGAATTCGAAAACAGCCACTGCCTGGTTTGGAACTTAGATCACTTCATTGGGAGACGAGTGTTTTGTCCTCTGAGTTACTGTAACTCTAGTTTCTCATTACGAAGAAAAATCATAAATATTTTTTATCTCAGAAGTTTTACTTATTCAAAAAATATTTTAGTGTCAAACATTTAAAGCTTAGTGGTTAACCCGTATAAAATGCCTGGCAAATTAACTTACTAAAAAATTATATTCAAAGAAATGTAATTATCTGGTAAAGTAACGATTTAACAATAAAAACGAATCATATTTTTTCATGCGTGTTCAAAATCGTAAAAGAACTGCTGAGAAATCAAATAAGTATAAAGAATAATCGTTTTTTGATTTGAAAGAAAAAAGCTATCTAACGGTAAGCAAAACTACAAAGCTGAAACTAGAATTTGATCAGTTGGTGTTTGAGATGAAGAAAAACAGTTTTTTCGCCAAACATAGTCATAAGAAATATATTAGATGTGTAATTACAGTGAGCGGATAATGGATAAAAACAGAAAATTCATATTCTCCTTTACACATTTTCTGTGAAAAATATGTTTTTCTTCAGTAGAATTTACAAATTTTATTACTGCGTAGAACTTTGCTATTTTAAAACTTTTGAAAATCTTCTTAAACACAAGATCAAATAAAAACAAAGTAACTTAAAACTTA
Organism: Parasteatoda tepidariorum; assembly: GCF_043381705.1. Lineage (NCBI taxonomy): Eukaryota > Metazoa > Arthropoda > Arachnida > Araneae > Theridiidae > Parasteatoda > Parasteatoda tepidariorum. Next base: position 36,941,548 of record NC_092204.1, read on the forward strand.
AATTAGCTTAAATCAAAATAAAGTAACTTAAAATATGAAATAATAAAATAGCTTTGAAACTGCTTTGCTTTGAGAACGCATGAAAAGAAACGTCACCGATTTTGTAACCATATGCATAGGAGTGTTTTCTATAATTTCTATTTGTGAATTATAGAAAAAAAAAGTTTTTTTATTTAAAATATATATTGCTTTTTTAAAAAAATTTTTTTATTAAGAACAACAAACTTATAATTTTTCTCAACACCTGCACAGAAATTTATTCCCGATTTCTTCTAACGTAAAACAAACGATTTCTAATTTTTAAACTCCGTTCCATGTTTACATGCTTTTAATTAAGTCGCTGTTCAGGTTTTAGCCCCATTGGGGGCTTACAATCCTAAAGATCAATGTTAGCTTGCTATTTTAGGAAGTGAAGATGTGTACAGAAATTCTGCCCACATTGCCATTGGTTTTGAAACTGAAAATCTTTAAACTTTATGAACCACAGCCATCAAACTAGATAATGTGGAACATAGTTTTATTGTTAGTGTGATAATTTAGCATTTTTATAAGTAAATTTAAATGTTTTTATTGAGTAATAACTGGGAAAGTTAAAACATTTTCGTTAAATTGTAAATAGAAAATTTCCAAGGAAGTAATAGTTGTCATGATATTTTTATTAATAACTCAGTTTTATTCCATTTTTTAATTGTAAATTAAAATGTGCATTTACAATTATTACAAATTAACCAATTGGTTATATTCAGACTTTTATTTAAGGGAAAATGCAGTACAAAAATAATAATACAACACTTAGAAAAAATGTTTGGTCAAAACTACCTGTATATGCTGAAATTAATATCGTGTTTTTGGCATCATGGGAACAAAAGAAAGAGCTTTTGGTCAAATTTATCACAAAATAGAGTGCTATAATATCTTATGAAATTCAGTGAACGAGGCAAAATTTTGTCATTTTATCATTATTTCTTGGAACTTGGATTCTTCAATTTATTCCATAAAATTTACTTATCAATTTTGTATTTTTTTACTATAAATGTGCAGTACTAAATATAATTTTGAAAATCAGAATTTCTAGTTCACCGTTACCATATAAAAGGAAAAATTACCAAATGAATGGTTTAAATACCGTATAATTTAGTCATATTTGCCAAAAATATAATTCTTTTTATCAGAAATGTCATAACCATGCAGTACGGTAATTTTACCGGCAATTACTTTTCTGTGCAGTATGAAAATGTAAGTTTTAAAACTTGTGTTATTTAAAATAATTTTTATTATATTTAGATTTTTTTCATATTTAAAGGTGCGCTTTAAATTATTTTATTATCGTATATTAAATAAATTGTCTGGTTCAGTACGGTTACGCTTTTTAGGAGTTTCAACTCAACACAAAATTGAAAAAAAAACTAACCATGGAGCAGATTTAATTTTTCAGCAATACTATATATTAAAAAAAAACTACGCAGCAAAAATATGTTTACCTGAAATAAATTTTACTGCAAAACTTTTTGTCAATCAGTGGAATTTTTAAGCATTAAAAGAATTCTAGTGAAAATTATTCTTTACAGAATAATAGTAATTACAGCAACTTATAAACATTTTACATTTTCAAATAAAAAATAGAGTTATTACGTATGTTTTTAAAACATGATATGCAGCTCTTAAAAACGTAAAATAATAATTATATCTTGAAGAAGAGCAACAAAAACATTTTTAACAGGACTTAGTTTCGTAGAATAAATTCTCGGTGCTTTTGTTCCTTTCTTGTTAAGTAAGCATTTATCATTCTATTCATAAGGCAAGAAAAAGAATACAAAAATGGAGTGTTGTCGAGTGCCTCTCTTGTAGTATTTTTTTTTACAGTTTTATGCTCTATTTATTGTCCATTTTAAACATTTCACACGCAATTCTAAAATAAACAAAGAGGACAAGAAGAGCGGAGAAGAGCCGAAAACATACAAGAATTAAATCCCTAGGGGAATGTTGCGTTAAACCCTCAAAAAAATTAAAATTAAAAAAAGCAAACATAACAAGAGCATGCATGCAATGTTTGGCAAAGGAAGTGCATTAAAGTGGTTCTTTATTTCATTTTACAGTTTGGATTTGTGGATAAGAAATGCTGTCCGTTGTTTAAGATATCTTTTAAAAAAATCTTTCCCGCCATCATTATTTTTTTTTGAAGTAGAAAGGAAATATATTTTCATTTCGTGTTTTGAGAACAAGGTTAATTTGCTTGGATATATTTTTTTGCGCAGTCCAACTGGAAAATGAAAATGTAATTGAAAGTAATTCACCGTAATATTAAATTTGAGTTATGGCTGTTATTTTAATTCTTTGGTTTGAAAATGAGAGCTAATTTTCTTTTTAACAATGCCTGAAGAGTGGAACATGTTTTTCATTTTAATGCTAAGCATTATTTGGGAAAGTTTTTATTTTCAGAAATAGTGTTTTTTAATTAATTTTTTATACGGAATTTAACTTAAAAATTCAAATTATAAAGCATTTTAACTCTGGTTATTTCTTAGTCTTAAACAAAACATACAACTAGATACTTCAAATTATAAATTTTAAAAACGCGTATACAAAAGTATATAGTAAATTACTAAAAATATGTGGTAAATTCCGAATATCACATTTTAAATAATATCGTTAATTTAATATATATAGTTAATCTTTATTTTGGGGAGATTCTAATCCATAGTATTGTAAATCTTATAGTATAAAGCAGCACCGGAATATACATTAAATTATAAAAATAAAAATTTGGTGTTACAGGCACTTCAAATACGTAATATGGTGTTTAAGGCTACTTATCCGCATTGGAGGGTGGTAAAAGCTATAACCACAGTGCCTATTTGAGGCACCTATATTGATGTTATAGGTTCTCATATCGAAATAATGTCAGTAAGTATTTCGAAAAACGTAGAAAATCGCCAAATTATTAATGAAGGTCGGGATAGCTGGGTTGGTAGGGTGCTGGGCCCATGTCCAAGAATTCATGGGTTCGATCCCCACCGGCTGAAGACTCCCCGTGTAGTACTGATGCACGTTAAATATGTTGAGTCGCAAAGTTCTCTATGTTCCCATAACAAATCAAAACCTCTGGGGGTACTGATCCAGGAGTTTCGTTGTGTTCTATATTGGTTTGAAATTGCAAGGCTACGGAGTTGAGCATTAGTAGTCGTAAACCCAAAAAATGCTCTGCTATTCCCCGACGGATATAGAAAAAAAATATTAATGACTTCGTTGATGCATAATTTAATGCCTTGCTAAAAATTCCAGATCAAATTACGGTGAAGTCCCGATAGTACTTTTTATCGTAAAGTTTATTTTTGTTGAAAGATTTTACGAAACAGTCAAATCTGATAAACCGTTAATCTTATAGTAATATTTACTATGAAATTACTGAATCACTGTAATTTAATAAATATTACTGTAACAATTATGATGGATATTACGGATGTTGCCTTCAGGTTGCTTTTTTTACCTTAAATTTGAACCTGAATTTTTTTTTAATGCAAGCATTATTTAATTAAACAGCATCATTTAATTAATCATTACAGCATCAGTTAATTAAACATTGCCAGTGTGAACACTAGTTTGTTTGGGGAATTTTTACCTACCAAGTTACCTACGGTGAATTTCAGCTATCAGGGTTTGTTCTCAAGTAGTGCCATTATGCGGAATGAAACGGAATATAATTAATCCTTATTTTGGTGGGATAAACTTCTAAAAACATGTTTAGTTTAATCTGATAGCAAGCATAAAACCACAAGGAAGGACAATACTTAAGGAATATTGTTTTAAATTAATTGATTGTGTCGATATATTGTCTTTTAACTTAGTGCATGATTTCGTAGTGTTGTATAGAATTGATTTATTAATTATATACTTATTTTTCACCCAATGCGATGAACGGGTGCTTAACTAGTTTATCAATAAGATAAAGAAGAAGCGTGATTTGAACGAGGAGAGATGATATTTATTTTTTATTTAATACTTAAACATTGTTATATTGAAGAGTTTTAAGTTACATGACATTGCTAATTTAATTAAAGTAAATTTGTAAGTAAATTATTTCCGTGAAATCATCTATTGAAGCAGAAAATAACGTAACCATTCAAAAGTCATCGTAAAGTCAGATCTTGATATAAATTTTTCATCAAAATTTTGAAAAGGAACTGATAAAAATTGAAAATGAATGAGAATAAAATTAAAATTATAATAATACTAATAATATTTTATGATTAAGTAATAAAATAAAACTATCCTTACTTTTCAAACTTTAAGTCAGAACTGTTCTTTTGACTTGTTGACAAAATACATAAGTTGAATATCACGTTTAGTAAAATTTTTATAATTAAGTATATAAAATTTTGAAGCTCATTACATGTCATAAACTTACAAAAAAAGTGGCATATTTTCTGTTACATTTTATGTTATACAATCATCTAAAACCATTCTTAAAAGGTACTTACGAAAGTTTGAATGAAACAATGAAAGGTTTCGGAAAAAACTCTTGATTTATTTCTGTATTTTTGATCCACAAAATGATAAACGAAGGACCAGCAATATTCTTCGATTTTACCAAAGTGAAATTTCAGACATTAATCAAGATTTTCTTTTAAAATCAGGATCCAGTAATGTGTTGTTATATATATANATCAAAATTTGTTATTTAATTAATCTTTCATTTTTCTTTAATTATCTTAAACTTGATCGACTGGATGCATCTAACAAATATTTTCAACCCAATTCTCTGTAATATATTTTAATCACTTTAATCTACTACGGTACCTCTCTTTTTAAATTTATAATTACTTTAATTTTCGGCACACAAATAAATCCTAATACTGCACATATAATTTTAAAAATGGTACAATATATATATATATATAGAAACGCACAAAATCTGACCAACTGAACTCATCAGTTGCAATACCTCTATAGTTTTTTTGAAGCCGTTGTTAATTTCTTCACAATATATTTAAAAATGCAGTAATAACAATTTTTTTACGATTCATAAAACTCGGTTAAATATTTTAATCGAGTGTGTTTAAGGGGGAAGCTCTTCTTTTCTTTTATCGAGGACATTAAATACTATCAGCCATCGTAACTTGGACATTTACTATCTTCCAGTAATTAAAGTTCTCGAAGATGAAGCTAAAAGAATTAAGTTTAATTACACTTTGAAGATAGACTAAAATGCTATTCCTGCTGAAAAGGCATTTCTTTATGCTTGGAAATAATGATACCCGGTTAAGTAATAGGGCGATTTGGTGTTAAAGAGGATAAATTTTCTTTTAATGAGGTAGAAATTATCTGGGTTTGGCGATATCGTTTGACTATGCGATTGTTTCCGCAGAAAGGTTGCTCACTAATAAATATGTTGAAGTGTAAATTGAAGTGTACAAAAAAGATCCGACTTATAGAGCATGATTTTGTAAAACATTTTTTAAAAAAAATCTTGTGTTGTATTAAAAAAAAGATACATAAATTTTTTCTTGCTATGCTTAGATTTTCTTAGCAAAAAGAATCTATTTTTTAAAATTAATTATGAGCTGAATACCAGTTCTTTGAATGGAATGAAATTCAAAAGTCAATATTTCATAAATCAGTGCTGCTGTGACTACAAATCACTACAAATGACTCCCAGATCACAATGACTTATATCAAAGCAATAAATAAAATTAAAATAATTAAATGTCTTGTTTATTATTAATATTTGTCTTTCCTGGTGGCTTTACGTTGTTAGATTGTACCTTATAACCATCGTTGAACAATTGACTCAATTTTAAATTTTCTACTAAAAATTTTAAGCTCCGTATCCTTGTAATTTTGAACCTTATACAAAAGTATGGGAACTCTTGGATCAAAGATTGTTAGAAATTTGTTTTCCTGTAGGACATTCTGAAGGAACTAAACCCCATTTTCGTTGCATGGAGAAGGAGACCACGAAAAATTCCTACGGGTAGCCTGACGGCAGAGGAGCTCTAACCCATGATCCCTATACCACTACCAGATATTTTACGTCAAGCACGATACGTTTTAGTAGTTTATCCCATCAAAATAAAGATTAACTATACTCAGTATAATTTGTCATGATGCTCCTGCTTGATACCAACGCATGATAGTGAAATTTTGCCACACAATCATGCAATTTTCTCATGTTCTTATCTATTTCGAAGGAGCCTTAAAAAATCTCTTTCCCCAGTATTATAAATTATTTAAAATTGCAAAGTATTTGGGCAGTTTTAATAGGCACTACCAATACTAATATAATACTTCTTACCTATATTAATAGATTAAGTGCCTTTCAGAAATGGACCAATTGCTACGATGCCAGTATATTCCTTTACCAAACATAATTAAGCATCATTGACGATAGTAATAGCATGAAAATTTGGTGTGATTTTTTAAAGGATTCACTTCTGCTTCTTCATCAAATTTACTTTCAGCAGTAAGTAGCTTACCTATGCTTCCACATAAGTTCATCTGGCATAACAGATAAAATAGAATTGGATGCCTGGAAATGACATCATTGTAGGTAAATCGTTGCATTTGTTGATTCAGAAGCCAATCTCGTTCGATATACTCGTGAAATCCTGACATCCAGTTCAATCTGATTTAGATCACGTTGGTAGGCGTAATCAAATCAGTTGCAAGTACCCAATCCAATATTGAAGGACGCGTTTTAAACTTCCTTTTTTTATATAAAGGAGAGCTACAAGCTGGCAAACATCATGTTATCCCTTAAAATATTTGTTGATGACAGAATCATCTAAAATTTAATTCATAAATGACAATACTTCAGGATAAGGCTCCTATACTATCAGGGGCTCTACTTCAGGACTATGACGTCATTATGAGTACTTTCTTGAAGTTTCTCCAGATCATACGGACCCAAGAGCTCTTTTGTGATATTTTAAGTAAATGGTTATTTGATACAGAAGATTTTAATATTTGATACTGTTTGGTATATTATTTAGTGTCTCTGCCATTTCCCTATTATGAACTGTTTCTTCGTGCTCTTCTAAAAATGTAATAATAAGGAAGCTCTCCTAGCTGTGTGCGATAACATTGCCAGATATAAATTTCTTTGAAGTTTTCATCCAGATCACATGCTATAACTCCCTTAGACGTTTGTTTTGCGTGACACCCTGTTATATATAATGTTTTTAAACTTGTACATTTCGACAAAAAAAAACTCAAACTGTCACTTAAGTAAATCTATAGCTTTAGAAGCCAAACTAATTCCAGATATGAAATTCCAACTCCCGAAGTAAGCAAGATCAATCATTTCTATAAATACAATAGAAAATGTGGTCAGTGAATAGAATGGTGTTTTTTTACGTTTCCCCTGAACGGATTATTACCAATTTTTTAATTTTCATTTTAATGCATAACTATAATTTTCTCATTTTAATTACCATTGATTTTAAATAATTTGTTTCATAGAAATGCACTTTAAAAGAATTATTATGAACAATACTAACACTTGGTTTAAGGCCACTTTAAGAATACTAATTTGGTAATGTAGTACGCCCATGCTATTACTTTAACTTTGATCATTGAATTTATCTTTCATAGTGAGTAAAAAATAATTAAATATTTAGTATGTGCAATAAACATATTTTTTTTATCAAATGGAGCTATAAGTAAGCAAACTCAGCTATTTCTACCTTTAAATATTTTTTTTTTAAAAAAAAATTGCCTAAAGTAAATTATAAAGCACAGGCTAACGCTTAACCAATGAGAAGATATAATTTTTAAAACAGCTCTCCTGAACGATTTAATTGAAAATTTTGAGCGAGTTTTAGGATTGAGGGTTAAAATAGTGTCTGGTAGATGCTGTCCAAATTTTAGAACGATAGAACAAACGGTTCTGAAGTTATCAGTGAGACACGCGCACAGACATACAGACAAACTCTTCATTTTATTTCGATATATTTAAATTAAATCACTGACTAATTTGTGGAATGAAAAATCAGTACTTACATCTAATTTAAAGCAGGAAGTATAATTTTTGTTATTAGTCTCTTGTAATTCATTAAAATTATTTTGAGAGGAATGAAATATCTGAAACTTGTGTGCAAAATAATTTTGAATCATTTTGAACAATCAATAAGGCATTTTTTACAGTTCAATTGGCATCATTTTTTGGTGTTCAGATAGATTACATTACATTTTTTTACAATACTATTGAATCAAGTTGAACTAGGTAAAGGAAATATTACAGTTTATCGATATTTTGCAGTATATGGAATTATATAAGTACATTTAATATCACTTCACATTTAAAAAAAAATAACTGCTTATTAATTTAAAATATCCTTTCGCATTTTAAGATTAATACGATTATTAATAAACTTAGAACATAAATTACTTGCGGAGATTTTTTACAACTACCAGCAACCTTTCATTCTAGAAAAAAATGGTACGATATCTGAACAAAAAGTTTAGAAATTTCAAAGGTAAAGAAATTATATGGAACAAATGCATTTCTGAAACATAATATTGATCGGAGAAATCGTTAAAATTGCAAATTACTTATCAAAAGCATGGAAGTGGATTTGTACATAAGTATGTAACTTTTTCAACCGAAATACGTCCAATGGTTGTTTTCGTTTCTAATGCTATTTGCCAACTAGCATGCCTGCTTGGTGAAACCAACCGAACTTAAGGCAGATGGTGTGTTTCTTGTTTTTCAGCTGCGTCATCTATGCACTCAACTTCTGTCACGCACACGTCATAGCCCGTTGAGCTATTCCTAATCCTATTCATTCATCCACAGATCGTAATTTTGACCAGAACCAGAAAGCGATCTATCTCCAATTCAGTACCCCAGATGTATTGATTTGTTATACAAATATGGAGGATTTTGTGTTCCGACTGATTAAATGTGCACCATTAACTACACTGGGAGTTTTCGGTCAGAGGGGATTTATCTCGGGTGCTGTAAAATTCTGGTTGCTTAACCGTATTAGGGGAAGGCAGATTATAAACACTTTATCTCACAGCTAATAGCTTGAATACCATCTTTTGATGGTTATTTGGCTGTTTTCTTTGAATATGGTAATGTAAAAGTTAAATAAATTGATCTTTAACCATTTTTTGAGACATTTTTAACAGTGTACATTTACAAAAACAAGCGCAATTCTAACACTTAATGAAGAATCAATATATATAGACAAATTTAAGGCTGACACTTAATCTTTGGTCTCACTTATAACATGAATTGAGTTTTTTAAACTACAATCAGAAAAAGAAGGTGATTTGGAGTTTCTTAAATGATGTGTAAAAAGAGTGTAATAGTAAAAGTGAAGCTTATAACTGATTTATTACTCTTTTTAAATGGATATAAAAATTTCCGTGCGATAAACACCCGAATCTGTCGAAAAAAGTTAATTTATGCCGAAGGAAAAGGGGATGTTTTTATGCTCGACTTCCAAATGATGTGTGATGAAAAATTTACTCTTTTTAGAGTCATTTAAACATAAATCAAATAGTTCGTGAAGAAATTGTTTTTTCTCCATAAATCAATTTACCATTCCTCAAGATTTTACAGCAAAAAAGTAAAAAGTTAGCTATTTAATTTTCCTTATACATTTTGTTTTTAAAAGCATATCATATTAAAAAAAGATAATGAAAATTAAAAACATATTAATTTGTTACCCAGATATACGTATTAAAAAAATTATAAGAAGCAAATTTTTGTTGAAAAAGCACTTGAATATACATCATTATCTTCACTGATGTATAATCATGTTTGGAATTTGTAACATAAAAATAAAATTACAGAAGAATAAAACACTAATTAATATTAGCGCAATAACATTCACTTCATTAAAACTGGAAATAAGAATTTAAAAAAATTATCAATTATTAAAAGATTGAACTTAAAAGTATTCGAAATGTTTAAAGTGCTTCATAAAATCATTATATTACTGAGATATCAAGGTATAAAGACCTTATGAATTTTATTTTCTTCGTGTGCTTATGAAAGGATCATAATAGAAAAGCGCTTCTAGCCGCGTACGATGACGTTTCCGGGCATGTGTTATTATGCAATTTTAATCCTGATGATGTGCTATAATTCCTCTAGAAATTTACTGTAGCGTTTACGTGACTCTCTGTTATCTGTAACGTTTTTAAATGTATACATTTTGACAAAAAGTAGATTAAAAATATCAGTTAAAAACCCTGTAGCTTTAGGTGCAAAAATAATTTCAGATTTGAAATCCTCAAACCTAAATTAGGCATTCTGTAATACGTAACGTTTTTAAACTTGCAAATTTCGACAAAAAGTAGACTAAAAATATCGCTTAAAAGCTTTGTTGCTTTGCTTTAGGAGTAGAACTAATTCTAGATTTGATGTCCCCAAATCCGGATTAGGCGATCCTTAGCATTTTATATCGATGTAACAAAAAATTCGTTCGGCTTGAACGTTTTTTTCTCCTGCGATAATGAAATAGATTCTTAGTCCTAACATTTTTTGATAGGGTTCGAACAGTTTGGCTAGGTATCAACTTTGTTTACTCATGAATATTGCCAGGCAAAAAATATTTAAACAATTATTTAAAACTATTATCATACCATTTCCTAGTAAAATGAGTAATGATTTTGTTATTTCTTTTTATTTAAATTTTCTGAATTGAATTCTTCTTATAATTTATTTCCCAAATTAAATTTTTATTTTCCATTTTCTGTTGCTTTGTTTGGGAAAATCTTTAACATTTTAAATTTAGTAATTTTTTTGAAAGTTTAAGAAAAAGTAGTGAGTAAAAATAGTGAGTTTAATAGAAATTATTCTGTCTTTCGTTTTTATATTTTATCTGCTCAATATACTTCGGGTGAATTAAAGTCAATTTTCGTTCTCTTTTTTTTCTCTTTTTAGTTATTCCATTTATAAATGTTCCACCCTCTTTTCAGACTCAAAATTTTTTAACTTTATATTTTACTTACTCCTTGTGATTTTCCTCTTCAGACTTAAAAAGGATAGAAATACTTATATATCTAATAATCGAAAGCTCTACAGTTTTTTTTAAATCGCCAATTGATTATTATCTTTATACAACGCTTTTTTAACTCATAAGTCAACTGTATAAAACAATGATTTAATGATAATATTTTTAAGGTAGTGGAATGTAATGGAACTATACATCTTTAATTATCATTTCATTCTTGTTAAGTATTGCATAGGTGAAAGTAAAAAGTTAAGAAAAATTATCATCACACTTTTCATTAAAAAAAAGAAAGAAAAAAAAAGCATTTTTTTTATACATTAGGACACAGTTGCCACTTGACAGAGGCGATGATGGTTATAGAAATGAAATAAACACTTTTTTTAACGGAAGACAAAAATACCACGAACTGCCCATGAAGCTGTCATGATGCTAATAAATGGTTTTCACTAATACTACACAACTAATAAAACTATTATTTATTATGAAGGCACTTTGAAGCATTACACTGAAATAATTTGCCACAATTTTGATGAAGTTTAAAGCTAGTGTTTACAATTATTCTGGTGTGGTTCATGTTCTCTCTACTTAATTAACACCTTTTAAGGGCTTAGTATGCCTTAAAGTTTCTGGTAGTTTAAGTGAGAAGCCAGATGAATAGAAAGAATCAGGCAACGTTCAGTATTAAAGACACCAAATAATTTGCTTCCTTTTGTTCGCGAGATGCGGCAAGCTTTATCTGGTAGAGGGAAATTCTTGTTTGATCACCAAAATCTGTAGTCTGAACTAATTGAAACTCTTTTGTAACCACATTGTTCATTTCCTGTTTAATCTCTCAATTGCAAAGCATTTAAACCTTCTTTGAATTTCATACACTGTATATTCCTCAGATGCTACTTTAATATTTACATCAATAACTATGGTAGGATGTCTCAATCTGAATAACAATAACAAAAAAAAGGGTTCATAAATACGAATTTTTCATAATCGAGTATAAATGCACAATGCTGAGAAAAAGCACGAATTACCCTGAATAACTTTTGAACTAATAATCGAATCTTTACTCTCTAAGAATGGTTCGAGAATTTAATGGTTTGGGAGGTGATCACTATACTAACTAATTAGAGCAGAACGATATTCCAAGTTAAGGAAACGGACACAAAAACATATTTCTTATTAATAAATATACTTTTTTATCGATAGATTTAGATTTCTGACCTTAAAATTATTGGGGGTAATCGCAATCTGAGAAATATGATCCTAATAGTTTGGTCAAGAGAGTGCTCCAACCCATTAAAAGATAATTTTACTTTTTGCGCAGTTCGCCATATCTCGAGAACTCATTAAGCGAACTGAAATACTTACGCTGAACTGAAATACTTAGTTATGGAATTTTTTTATCAAAAGATGATATTATAAGAAGAATTTTGGTAAATATTTATAATTTCTTATAGTTTTTATTTAATAATAGTTGAAAAAATTTTGTACTAAAAGATATACAATATTTATATCCTTTAAAGAATGTAATTTTACATAGTTAAATGCAGAATTTCAGCAAAATTGGTCAAAAAACTCCTATGAAAGGGAATATTTTTTTTTTAAAACTTGGATTAAATTTTTTATTAAAATATAGCATAAGTTATTGTATGCACTATCTAATTGGCATATTTTAAGTCACCTATACAACTATTGAAATTGAGTCTTAGAGAATGAAGATTCGATCATTAGATAAAATGTTATTCAAATTAGTCCATTATTTTGCACTACTTAAAAAAGAGATAATAGCGGTTTAATGTTTAAACATAATGTTTATATGGATGTTAATGTTCTATTACAGTCATATGATCGATTAAACCAATTCTAAAATCATTAATTTGCATTTTAATATTGTTGCTCAATATTTTGATTCATATTTTTCAAAAATTCTAGCAGATATTTACCTAACAGCATACGTTCACGTTAGCTATGTAGTATTGCTCTGTGCAGTAAGATACCTGAAATTTGCGATGTTGTTGTTAGATACCCAGGAATAAATGTAATCAAATCAAAGCACTATTTTGTTTAGAAGTTTTGTTTTCTTTCTTTTATGGATGAGCTTATAAAGATAAATAACATTTGATCCATACTAAAATTTAATTTGTAGCAATTTAAAGTTATCTTTTCGATTTAAAATGCCTGCAATCCTCAGCATAAAAAAAGCTTACCAGTAAACAGCATTCTGCATCTTGTGAATTTAGAACGAAGTATAAAAAAATGCACGTAACAAAACAGCACCCTTGGGATAAATCATGCAAAATTGCATAAAGAAAATTCACATTTAGTAAAAGCAATTTCTTGCTTCTGTTATTGTTATGTGTGGCAAGGGATTTTAAGTTTTTCAACGCAGTTCACTTTCAAACATCACTTGTTGAAATCTATTCTATATTCACAAAAGGAAATAAATAAATAGATAAACAAACAAACTCCAGCATATTATGCAATTTTCCCGTTTATATGCTTATTTACTTACTTATTTATTTTTTTCTATTCTAAGCAAATATTTTTTAGTTGTTAAGAGGGCAATAAATTAGTTCAAACTGATACAGAAATTTGAATTTTTTATATCATCTAAATAAAATAAAATCCTTCTAAATATAACTGAGAATTGCCTTATGATTCTAAGCAAATATTTTTTAGTCGTTAAGTATGCAATACATTAATTAAAATTCACATTAAATTTTATTTTAAATCTCTAAATAAAATCTTTCTTTCAGTAAGTATTACAGCATCGAAAGAAAGATAGAGGTAAAACTCTCGACAGGACAGAGAGACATTTATAATTACCATTTCTTACAGAGTATATTTAGGAAATTGAACAAAATTATTTTATGTATTCATATAGTTACTACAATATTTCAGCTTCGAGTGCATATTTACTAAACATTTCCATTTACAAATATATTAATGATTTTTATGCGTCATGTGAAGAACAAAAGTAAGAAATCAATTCAGGTTATCGCTTAATTTTTTTTTATTTAATAACTTTTTTACATAAGCTAAAATATTTATAACGAAGTACTTCAATTGATGTACACTTATAAAGTTTTCTATGCTTAAAAGGCAATTTAATAAATAGAAATTTCTAAAACTTGTTATTATTATTGTCCATTATTAAAGAAATATTAAAGTTTTCATATAGTTTAAACACGATTTTTATCTAGAATCCTCCAAAAAAAAGGAAAAAAATAGGTTGAAATGTTTATCACGACGCTGTTAAAATTTCCATTCTAAAATTATGGTAAAGTAACCAGAGCAATCTGTCCATCAGATTAACCATAAAGTTTTAGATAACGAACATTTTTTTTTATATTTTCAGTTTTCAGTCTCTTAACCGCTTACAACTCGTATGATTATAAAACCATGAAAGCAAAACTATACGGTTTTTAACCATTTACAACTTGCATGGTTTCAAAACCGTAAAAATAGAAATTTAACTGAACATTATAGCTAGGCTTTTCGGTAAGTAATAGACATTAGAGAGTGCAAGACACAAATTGAAGATAGCAGGACACTAGAAACTCTTCATGTGCTGGTTGTGAGACTGAGAGATCAGCCCTTTTCGGTTATAATATGCACCCATCTGCAAGGAACTAAATGACTTAATTAGGTGGGTCTAGGTAATGCAATAAAATCCTGATTGTTTTACCGTATTAGGTTTTTCTTACAGTTAAATGTTTTAATACTTATCTTATTTATGATAATAAGACTGTTTTGTTTAAATCTGGTAAAATAGTAATTAAATATTTTACTATTTAATTATTTTTCTGAGAAATTTCTGATAGTGTAGCAAGGTAAAATACCATAATTTCTTTTAAAAACGAAATATAAATATTTATCAGGTATGTGTTTCTTCGCTGAATGGGTTTGTATTTTCATTGTTGCATGTTTAATAAAAATACGTTGATATTAGCTCATTTGTCTTTCTATCTATAAAGGATGCAATTAAACCATTTTGTCAAATAAGAAGTAAGAAAAACTTTCTATCTAAATATTTGTAATTATTTGGATTTTTTCTAAAATAAAATTTTCTTACGTGATAAAGAATTAAAGCTGATAAAAAAAATAATTAATTTAATGAGTATGATTTTAAATATATTATAAAATTTATGTAAACATCTTGCAAATCAATAAAATGCATGTTACTTTAATTGTGAAAGCTTTAAACAGTCGAAAAACGTAAGGGTAATGTTATAAAACTTTACTTACGTGAACATTATCTATACAATTGTAATAATTAATTGTTAAATGTCATTTTTCTTAAAATAACAGCTATGACATATTAACTACTTCTTTCAAGCTTTTCCAGTTGAATATTATTTAAATATCTGATTTATAGTTATCTATTAGTAGTCAGGTAAGTGAGAGGAAAGCACGTTTATTCTCTATCAAGATATATATTAAGATGCAGGATGCGCATAATACAAAAAAAACTTTAACTTTATCTCTATAACATAATATTAACTTTCTATAAATTAATCTTAAGGGTTAGAGTGGTAACTTCAAATAAGCTATTTTAAGTTACTACATAGAAAACAAAAACATCCTTTTTCTGAATAAAAATACCCTTTTTTTCAACGCATTCGGATTTCTGGAAGTGGCCACAAACTGGGAAATGCACCTCCAATAGTTTGGTCAGGAGAGCGATCCAAAGTTTGAACCCCTTAAGGTTACTTTTACTTTTTGTGTATTTCACTATATCTCGAGAATTTCCGAAACGAATTGAAAAAATTTTACACACAATTATAAAATTCATCTGTTCAAAGACAATTTCATACAAAATAAAATTTTTAGTTGATATTTAATACTGCATATCATTTTATTTAATTACAGTCAAATAAATTGTTAAGGTTTACAATTTTTAGGCCATTTAAAAAAATTTCGAATGGTAAAATACAAATTTTGTGCAAAATTGGTCTTATAATTCTTGAAAAATCGAGATTTGGAAAAGTCGTCTTTTTAAAATTCGATTATTCTTTGAAGGAACGTTTTTGTGCCTGATTTTGCAACTTTAAAATATCGTCTGCATTAATTAATTGGTATCTTTGATGTCATCTATTCGAACTATTTAAATTGAGTCATAAAATATAAAAGAAACCCCAATCATTAGATAAAACGTTATTTTGATTTATCTGTTTATTTTTTTACGCACTGTACAAGCTTTATCAATTAAAGTTCTTCTAGTGCTCATAACTTTCATATACTAGTTAGTTTATACGAAAATCAGATCAAAATAACTTCAGCTATCTATAACGAGATGTTGCTTGTTGGCCCGTTAATCTGTAAGATGTTACTTTTCTGTCTTCAGAAGTATAATGTTCTGGAATGTTTTATGACAATTGGCTACAAAATGCCTGTATTTTTAATGACATTATTTTTAAAAATACAATTAAAGAAAGCTTAAGTTAAACATATTTAATGGTAGAGAAAAAAATCGAACTCAAAATAGGAAGATATAGCAAATAAGAATTTTACCAAAGAAAGAAGCGAGCAAAATGAAAGAAACTACTTGCTCAAAAATATTTGTATTTGAAAATGGTGAGTCAACTTATTCCTTTGATGTGGAATTCTTATTCATAGAAGAGTAAATTCTATGCAGTAGATTCAAATGGAAAACATTTAGAATGGTATATACATCGATTCATCGAAAGCAAAGTATTTTTAAAAAAAAAATTTTTTTTTGACAAAAGAAGGCTTTCAACAAAACATTCATGTGTTTTCAACAGCTGTGGCAAATGCAGAATAAAACGAAGATAAATGGAAAATATATTTTTAAGATTTTTAGAAGTCATTTGGTTTCAATAACTGTTTGTACTTTCCTTTAAATTTTTGAAATGATATGATCTTTTAATATATCAATAAAGGGGTTTTATAGAGAAGCTTTGTTATTGCCAACGTTTTCAAAAAATATGCTGAAACACATAGTTAGTTAAAAAATTGTTGGAAAGAAAAACATTTTGTGAAATAAGCAGATTTCGGTGAACATTTTTCAATATAGATAGCATATAGTTAGAAATATTTTCGTTTTTTTCAAATAACTCTGTTATTTAATTTGATTTATAAATACAAATACATAATTAAACACTTACACTCACATACATTTTAAATTTAATCTTTCGTAATTTATCATGGGGTATTTTTATCCAAGAATTTCGCTTATGTGTGCACATTCTAACAACGCCAGCAACAAATAATATTTAAGAAAAAAAATTCCATACATATATATATTTTTAAAATTTATGACTTTTCTTTGGATTGTCAGGAGCACATTTATTAAATCCAGTTTTTAATTAAGAAACTTCTCTAAAATATTTCAGGAATAATTGCTTTTCAGAAGAGATTTAATTATTCTTGACATATTTTCACCTGTTATTAAAATCCTTCTACTTCATTACATTATAAACTTTTTTCATTATTTCCTAAGGGTTTATAGCAACAAAAATATGATTGTAATAAAATTAACTGTTTTATTTCTTAATATAAAGAATTTATGACTCTTTAGTGGCACTTTTTAAGTATTTCTCTTCATTCCCTTTATTCGTTTGAATAAAATTCATAAAATGTTAGAAAGAAAGTTCTGTTTTTTTATTTCAGAATATACAACTTACATTTTTTTGCGCTATATACTGCTAGTATTAAGTTTTATTTTATTCAATGATTTTATGTTACTTATAAAACCTTCAAAACAACAGTAAAACACGCGTATAAATTAAATGATAAACAATTATTTCAAAACGACGGCAAAAGGTAGTCTTTTGGGAATAATATTTTTAAATTTTTAGACAATAGGAAAAGAAAATATTGTGAGGTTGCTTTTTAAAGAAACGAGGTTTTTCCTGACCATTTTTCCTAAAATATAAAAAAGGAAAAAATATAAAATATAAAAGGAGTGCATTGTTACAATTAATACAAAAACTAAATAATTAGAATGTATAATTATAAACAGTTGGACTGTTTTAACCCGAAAATAAAGACTCGCATGATTAATATAATTTTTGCTGGCCGAACTCCTATGCCAAAATAATTTAAAATGTCAAAGAGGGCATATTATATATTATTTAAAATTTAAAAATTCCAATAAAATACCGTTTCTTACACAGAGAAGAAAATTATGCTCAAGATTAACAGAATATTGTACATTTGCTGCGTTTCAGGCTCTATGGGAATATCAAGATTCTTGGTAAAGGATTCTGTAAAATTAGCACTTAAAATAGCTTTATAATAATAATGATGAAATTAGGTATGCGTGATAAAATGTTTCAAATTTCTCTTAATACCCTAGAGCATGTTATGAAAACCATTTTTTTTGGATACATTTGCTTTTCAGTTTTCTATAGTTATGTGGGATAATACGAACTAATATTTTGAAAGCCACAATTTCCAGTAAACCTTTATCATATGAATGTAAAAAGTTAAAAATGCCGTATATTTTGGGTTTTATTACCAAAATTATGTTTTTTTTTACCAGAAATGTAACTAACATACAGTGCGGTAATTTCAAAATAGTTTTTACTCCATGTGAAATATGCTTTTGATTCAAATAATAGGTTCACTACATTATTTTTAAAATATGCGTTTGCCAGTTTGAGTGATTAAGCTTCCCCTTACAAAAAAGTAAAGTATTTTTGAGGTTTATATGAGTTTGTTTCGAGGTGTGTCAAGATTAATTTAAAGTTTATTCAAAGTTGATTTCATAAACAACTGTGAAAGATCAACCTCCCAAGGTGTATAGTCATGGTGTATGAACTTGTTCACACTTAAAGGTTTTTCTGAATTTGATAGAAATATACTTTACAGCAACCAGCATTGGGAGGTTGTTTTTGAAGTGTGCAGATTATTATTTCTAGACTTTAAGCTAATATGTACATTTGAAGTGAGAATAATTTTACACAATGTAAACAAAATTATTTCTGTATTATAAATGAGGTTGATTTAGTGAGATGCAAATAAGGTTGAATTTGAGGTTCATAACTGAGTTTATTTTCAGTGCAAAGCATGACCTCAATTTCCATTTCAAGTGTTTTTTTTTACATCTGTCAACCTCAAAAACACCTTATTTTTTGCAAGAATCGTTATTCATTCTTTCGGAAGTGTATGCTAAAAATTATAAAAGGAAAACTATTAAACCTAACTATACCAAGAATACGTAATAAGAGGAAAGTATTTTCTAAGAAACAATTTTGAAATCAACGAAGTAGTAATATAAGAAATCACATTTCCATTATCCAAATGATGCAGGCGCTCATTTGTTTAATGCAAAATTCTTCTCTTTAATCTTCATTTTAGACAGCAAAGATCTAACATTTCCCGAGTCTGCACTTAAATTTAAAAAAAATAAATAAAATAAAAAGAAATCGACATCACGTCGACATTACCAAACCAGGGATTTATTTCGCATAAAAGAAAGTGCAAAGAGATAGAGAAAATTTCTAGAAATAACTTTGAACTTATTGATTTTTCTGTTATTTTTCTGAAAAGATTCTGGTGTTACTGCTTCAGTTTGGATTAAAAATTCATTAAGGAATATTTTTAAAATCATTATTCTCCTTGAGTATTCTTCATGTGATTTTTCAGTTAAAATGTTTCCTCAAATTTTCCTTTTAAAATGCTAAAAAGAAAATTAGGAGGACAATATGTTGAAAATAAAATTAGCTTTACGTGAAGCGTTTTGCTTATAGATAAACGAAACAACACGTGAGGTTTCAAAAGCTTAAGGTAACCTTATGTTTTGAAATTTTTTTCTAAGCTGATTTCTAAATTATAATTAGATTTTTACTGTAACTTTTCTTTTAACAACGTATTATATTTCCTGAATATACATTGAGAAAAAGAATGTGGTTAGATCTATCAGAATATGGTGAAATTTACTTTGTTTCTGGTAACACGAAGGTAATCGCTGTATTTTTTACCGAAGCAGTTTCGTTATGGTTTTGGTAAAATTAAAAATGAAGTGTTGTTTTGTAATATAAGTTAAAACTTGAAAAAAAAATAGTAATTGTAGCTTGATAACTTAGAGCATGGCATAAAAGGTTTTTATTCGGTTAAGTTTAATTTCCAGTTTTGTATTTTATTAGATATTTCATAATAAGAACTAGAATTTTCAAAACCAGAACTTATGATAAACCGTTGCTTTAAGAACGGAATGGTTTAAATATCGCATATTTTTGCTTTGTTGCTAGAATTGTTTTTTTTTCTTTTACCAGTAATGTCTTTACGACACAATAAAGTTATTTTACCAGGAATGTTTTCTCCGTGCAGATTTATCAATATTAGTATTAGATTATATCGATAATTTAAATCAAACGATTAAAAAAATCATATGAAGAGCTTGAATCCTTATAATGATGAGTAATCATTTCAAAAATATCAGAAAAGCGTAAGAGTATAGACTTTTGTTTAGAGAACACCAAAATTTTCAATAGGCAGCAAAATGCCTCTTCACTGTGAAGTCCTGTCATTAAATATGTCCATGATTTAATTAGAAGATCAAACGATAGTTTACTTATAAAAAATAAGACGCTGATTTTCGATTTCAAATTTTGATAATAGTTAAGCGAAATTTGAATTTTCGAAAACTAGAGCTTGAGTTTTATACACGAATTCTTAAGTGAAGCTTATGCGTGATTTAGCACGTTCAGCCCTGTTGTAGTTAGTTAAGTGGGTGATAATTTAAATTGTGCGATGTAGCTTAGTCAACTTCAACTATCCTGAGAATATGGGCTCTGATTATTGTGAGCTTGTATTAGACGCTTTTCCATGCTTTTACTATCATTATTTATCTCAAAACCAACTTTCTGAAAGCTGTTAAGTGGTTAGTGGTAAAACTTGTGCTGAAATACATCCGCCGATAAAAATGTGATGTGCGGGACTGAATTCTTGAACTCCAACCCTCGTTTAAGTATTCACTTAATAGAACAGAAAATCAATTGTAAAAATAATAATTAAACAAGGATAGGAAACTTCATCATGATCACAGTCCCCGCTTTTCCACCGTCTTTCCGGGACCATATCTCTGACCAATTCAATGACGCCAATGCTTCGCCAGCTATTTTAACCAGTCACTCTTTGACTTATTTTTCTTCCAACACGTCTTATTAATTTTAGTTACTAAATTAATTTTAGCATTTAACCTAACTAAATTTCTTTAAACTAAATTTAAAAAAAAATTCATACATTCCAAATATATAAAAAATAGTAAGAGAGAAGACAAAAATTCATTCCATATTATACTCATTCCATACTAAAATTTTTATCCTTAGTAAGTTCTTTTTTTTTAAATTTCTTTTCTAATTAATAACCTTAAAAGGAAGTTAAGGAAAAGCTTAATACTTTTGTGACCAAGCGATACAAGCATTTATGAGCTTAATAATGTACTTTTGCAATCTCGTACAGTCATTGGCTGTTTTCAATTACTTTTCAACTGGAAAGAGCAACTCAATAACAAGCTATGCAGCTGTCTTTTAATCAGCAGCTGCAATACGGATCGATATCAAGTTAGTTTTAATGAGAGAGCCTTTTGATGGTTTGTTAATATAATGCTAATTAGGGCTGAGATCCACTGACGGCTAATCGTTTCTATTAGATGAGGTTCTCCAAGTCGTCAGAAAGTTCTCTTGAGTGGCCCGAAAAGGAATATGGCTGAAATAAATTAATGTCGATGTTATTTTCATGACTAAAGCATCGATGTAAGTATTCATTACGAGAAGAATGTTTTAATTTTACGTATTTGCATTTTACATGCAAACATTGCAGAGAAGATGATAACGTAAAGTTTATTTTTACTGGAAACATTACCAAGAATTTTAACGGTTTAGGGTATTTTTCAAAACTCTTTTATAAAGAACTTTTTTGCTTTAATTTAATTGTCTTAAGCTCGAAACAGAACATCAATTTTAAACTATACTCAATGCTTTACTGAAACGGATTTTATGTGTAGTAAATCATGAATGTAGCAGTGATGAATCAGGAATGCAGCAATCTGAAAACTGTTGATTGATGCAGCATTGATATGGAGTTCAGTTGAAAAATATTATTGTATTTTTAAAAGTTGATTTCATGATAATTTAGTTCAACTGGAAAGAAATCATGTTACAAATTAACACCTTATTCTGATTTAAATAGGTTTGTACACTAAATGAATCATGTTAACGATATTGCTGATTTTTTAGAGTGTAGCTGAAATACTAAAAAACAAATTACGAAAGCACCAATCTGGGGAGATTTTTTCAACCTAAAATTAATTATCAGAACAAATAAATATCTTTTAATTTTTTTACAAACTAAAACTGTAAATAATGGTTAAAAGACAAAATTTAATTTCGCCATCGGGATATAAGAAATGGCGATTAAAATATAGTTTACCAGTTGCAACCCGATTACCATTTTTTTGTCGTGGAAATTGCACCCCATGCCCATTTTTTTATTGATTATTTTTAATAAACATGAAATTATTATAAATATTTTAGATTCTGAAAATTATTTAATTTTCTTCATTTTGGAAATGAACCTTTTCAGGTTTTCCATATTTTGAGAAATGCTAAATGCTTCAAAAGACACGCTTTAAATTTTTTTATCAGCAGTTTCTATAATTGTCCAAAATTTTCAATGTTGGAAAAAGTGGCCAAAAGTAGACTGGTATTCTAAAAGTTAGTCACTGGCCAGGAAGATTTTCCTGTTACAGTAAAGAGTTCAATCTACATATAGATAAAATTTGACTTAACAGTCCAGCATAACTGTTACAAGCTCGCAACAGTTATAAAACAGGCATGTGTGTTGAAATATATAATTTTATGCAACGACAGAATCATCGAATTACACCCTTAATCTCTTGAACTACTTTTGATAAAAATTAATTTTTGAGGTTGGTTGGTTGGTGTCATATCCTCTATTGAATCATATTTTATGCTGTGCCTGAATAGTTTTTGTTATTTCTATGGCATTAAAAGAATACAAATCCTCTTCTGTGGGGTAGTTTAAGAGGTGAAGGCCTGCAGCGACTGCAGGGCAGTTAAAAACATGATATGGTGTCAGTTCCACATTAAGACAGTTGCCACAGTTTTGATATTTTCTAGTCCCATCTGTAGAAATTTTCATGTTTTTATGATGTTTTGTTCTTAGTCTGATGAGAGTAGCGGCTGTCTTCCTATCGATGTCAAGATTAGTTATTTGATCGTGGGCTTTGATTTTTAAAGGGGGGAATAGTCTTGACTTTGCAAAAGTATTTGGATCTGCCAACGTGGTTGAGATTGAATTTTGATTGAGATCTCCGGCATTTTTAGCCAAGGAATCAGCTATTTCATTGAACTCTAGGTTCACATAATTTTTGAGGTAAAAATCATGAAATAATGTCAAAATTAAAGGAAGGATTTAATATTTAGGAAAATTTCGACAGAACGTAACGTAACTTTAATTGTTACAAATGACTTGAAAGATTCTAATTTTTTTTTTTCACTTTTGATCTTTTATTTAAACCCTATATGAATTATTATTTTAAATCCCTATTGAATAAGGAACGCATAAGTATTTCCAGTTCCAAAAACAAAGGGGAGTAAATTGTGTCATTAAGTTATATAGTTATTTATTTGGATATTTGTTTTTTTTTTTTTATCTAAGCTGTCTATGCTTTATAAACGTAAAGTTTATCGTTATTCTTTATGATTCAACATGGAAAAATAATTTGAAACCTACTCAAATTAGAACAAAATATGTAAATATATTATAAGTTCATTTTATTATTCATAAAATAAATATTTTTCTATTATTGTAATAAAATAAAGACCATAAAAGGACAAATTGCCTTATTTTTTCCTTATAAATAATGTGAACTAATTGTAACGTGTAGAAGAATGTTCCTATTTCTGGTATATGCAAAGAGAACCCTGTTTTAAAGAGAAAGAATTTCACGCGTAGAGAGAAAAGTTTAAACTATGCGAAAAGTTCTGATTAAGTTTTATTTTCCTTAACAAACTTCAGTTTTTAACATCATACGATTCTCCCGGGTTTCAAAGGTGTGTATCAAGGAACAGACGATGCTTTCTAAACTATTTTGCTGAAAAATTTATTATAAAGTATTCGTTCAAGATTTTTTTTCTTCATACAGAAATATTCAATATAAAAATTATATTGTAAAAAGGGAAAAATTTAACCTTACATAAATAATTAAAAAACAAGTTTTAATTAAATACCAAGGTATGAAGTTTCAAATATATAATTAAAAAAGAAGGAATTTTTGAAGCAGCTAGAACACACGATACGCTGCTATTAGAACATTAATCTAATTAAACTACGTTAATTTTGTAGCTTAGGACGAAATTTATTAATAAAATACAAAGCTGCTTTTTCTTGACTTGTTTTTAGCATGATACAAAAGTAAAGCAATAAATTGTTATATTCAATTAAGATGCATAATGCAATAAGCTTGAAAATTGATGAGAAAAAGAAATGTAAAACAGATACGATTCTAAGCCCCATTAATATCAGGCTGCTAATGTTATAACTGGAAAAATAGCTGAAGAAAATATAAATCAAAATAAATTATTGCCTGTTAAGAAACCAATAGGATTATTAAAACAGAATGGAATAATGCAAAAAGCAGCAACAACAGGAATTAGTCGATAATTCCTACAGCGTCTACTTCTTTAAAAAGGAAAAAATACTCACTAGCGAAAGAACACAAAAATTTTAATTTAGATGGAGGCACAGACTGACACGGATGCGTCAGCAGAGGGGCATTACCATGCCGTCAGTGTGGGAGAAGTTTCTGCTGGTGGCGGTATAACAACCATACACCTGACTACTGCAAGAAAGAGTAATAAACAGGAAGCCGATAGTGCAGATGCAGATTATATAAATCATATAGTGATAGATGTAAATTATATAATGAGATCTCAAAAATCAGAATAGAAGTACATATATTTGACGGAAAGGGATATATATATATATATATATTGTAACATGCGAGAATACAGCCTCTTTGTCAATACGCCAGATGTCGCTCTCTTTAACAAAAAGCAACGAACTTTCTNTATATATATATTGTATGTATCACTCTCTCTTTTTACATGCATATATATGCATAAATTAGAGTGAGAGATTGATAAAAAACAAATACATGTCTTGTAAGATTTTAAGATTTGCTATTGTCAATTATTCATAGCTCTCGCCATACATTCAGAGCTATTTGCTGGTTATCACTGGAACTGATAAATTGTACATGTCAAGCCTAGCTTAATTGAATTAAATTCTGTCTCTTGGCGATAAGGAAAAATTCATGCCCTTTTGAGGTTAATTGGAAAACCACTTTGAAACTGATAATTCAGGTGTAATAATTTTTAATTACGTTGTGCTCTCCGAAATCCGCCAGAGACATTGGTCAAGTCCATGCAATTCATCAATATTCATAACCTAATATCACCTTCACTTGGAGCAGGAGGACGCGTGCCTCATGGGTGTCGTTTCAAACACTCATTCTTATTAGTGCCTTGGGAAAAGATAATTTTTAAGGAGTCATTTTGAAAATGATGTTTGAATTTTAATGAATGTAGTGGTTTGTGATTTTAGCATGTGTTTTAGGTTCTTTTTGCAATCCGATGAATGTTTTGAAACTAGTACTGCTTGCTGAAGTAATCTGTTTCAAATATATGCATATTATGATAATATTTTTTGGCTTAATTTGTTCGTTAATGGAAAGTATATAATACTTCTTGCCAAAACTTTTTTGAGTGAAAGAAATATGGGTTCTAAAGCCTATAAACAAAAATTCGAATGAAAATTTCTTACTTAGGTATTTTCTCTTATGAGTTAAATATTTGTATAATAAATTCTGGTGGGTATAAAATATTTATTCAGAAAAGTATATTTCAAAAATGTACTGGTACTTTCTAACTCAAGAAGTAAATAAATAAATATAGTAATTGTTTTACTGTATGATAATAAAATTTAAAATTTATTAAATTTGCATTAGTCTAAAATGAAAAATATCAGTAGCTCATATTAGAGTTCATTATGTATCAATGTTAATAATTCATTAAGTAATCGTAAAGGAAGTGCTATGGAAGCAATTGAAGTATTTTTTTCTAATTTTCGAAATAAGCAAATATTACTTCAATTGTTTAGCACATTTTAATCTAAAGCTTCTAAGTATGCTTTCTGATTTTCTTGTTTAATGACTTTAACAAGCTTCTTATAGTACCTAATGTTAAATATCACCGCTCATTAATGAAATAAAAATGTGTCAAAGTTTTCGTATGGCACATATTAGCTTTAGTGCAACTATTGGCAGAAAGAGCTTGAAACAAAAGAATAATTTAATATCGCTTGCGTGCATCAGGGCATTATAATATTTTTTTTTTCTTTCACCTTCTCTTAGGCTTCCCCTTCCCGTTCCTAAGAAATAAAAAAATAATGTCTTTAATTTTGCATAGGAATGCCTGAGTTAAATTTCGAAAGAAAATTGATTTCAGAGGTAGTTTACACCCATAGGCGAAGATGAATACTTTCCATGTGTGTAGGATAATTACTTTCAACGCATTTTAAACGTTTCTCGTAAATTCAGAAATTATCTAATTATGATGTGGGCTCTGGCTCTGAGAAAAGATATTTTCTGAGTACGTATTTTGCTTGAATGAATTTGTATTGTAAGATGGAATGTAGTAGATATGAGCTTTTAAAAAATCAAAAACAAAGTCGGAAATTAAGGATCAAAAATATATTTGACTTCTAGTTGTGTGTCCGTTTGTCTTCTAATGGCTTTTCAATCTCCGTTTAGATTAAGAGCAATTTAAGAAAATAAACTTATATTTTACCCTTTTTTTTATACTTCAGTCTTCAATTTTATACTTGATATTGCCTCATAAAAATATTATAAATAAGAAATATTTCTTTAGCTGATATTCTTGATTAAAATTTTTTTTTTTTTACTTTCTTTGACTTTATATTTGAAACTCAGCATTCTAATTTCAGTAGATAGTTTTTTTTTAGTTACTTTCTTTTTCAATTTCATACTTGATATTTTTTGTTTAAGATTATAATTCACAAATCAGAATTATTTATTTCAGTAGATTGTTTGGATTCAATTTCTTATTATTTTCTTTTTTCAAATTTGTACTTTAAAAGCTATAAAGACAAAGGCATCAAAAGATTAACAGTAAGCAAAGTAAGACAGCATAAAAGAAAATTCTTTGATGACGATATTTTTAGTTGGAATATTTTCTCAGAAAATCAGAAAGTTAATTTTCCAGAATTTCTTTTTCCTCATAAAAATAAAGATTGGTATAGTAATTAGGACTAAACTCTAATTGGACAGAAATGTTAATCACCAACGGAATATTAGTTTATTATTATGAGCATAATCTCGTTCAAATATAGTCTCCTTTTATGATTGTTAACTTTAAGTATTTTTTTAAAAAAAGATACAGGATGATTAAAATGCTGATGAACTACCTTGAATATTAAAGTTAATGATCACAAATAATGTTTAAAAATTGATATTAAAAAAGTAAAAAAAAAGTATTTTAATTAAAGAAAATACTAAACAATGAATGCGATTTTTTTCTGCGATTGCGATTTTTATTTACTGCACTGTACAAAAAGTAATAATTTAATTACTCTATACACAAATTATTCAGATACGATACCTTGATGCAAACTTAATCAAAAAGTTATCAAAACATGCGAATTTAAATTCAAAAATTTAATCTTCTTACTTGTCTAGAAAATCTATGACATTGGAGTTCACCATTTGACTCTCTTCGCTTTGAAGTTAAAAAAAAAAATTGAAAAATAAAATAAAATAAGGTTTGCTAAGTTGAAAGGTACGCGGAGAAAAAAAATTCTGTTAAAATTACCGTACCGTATAATGATACATCTGGCAAAAAAAAATTCTGGTAATTAAAGTAGTTTAAGGTATTTGAACCATTTATGTAGCAATTTTTCAGTTTATAATGTAAAGTTTTAATGTAATTTCTAGTCTTCATAATTATCGACCTAATTACAGTACATTTTATAAAATAAATAAAAAACTGGCAAGTAAATCTAACAAAATAATATCTTGTCATGTTAAAATTACTAAATTTTAACACATTTACATACCATACTTTCTTTTTCAATGGATTAATAAAGTCATACTTTCTGCTACTCGCCAAAAACAAAATTTGGACATTTAATGCAGTAAGGTTTATAATACTATTACTAAAAAACTAAATGATTTACGCGGCAATTTAGTTCCATCAATCTAAAAACAAAATTGTTTTTTTCTCGATCTAGTTAGAGAATATTTTATTTTTTTAAATTTGTCACCGAAACTGCCACTGACAAAAGTTTTCGCTAACTTCATCTGAGAACTTCAAAGGAAGCATTTGAAATATTCACTCGAAATCGGCGATAGAAATACAATATTTTATTCCAAAGTACTATATATTCGAAAATAATGTATTGCAATTTCCAAAGTTTATCTTACCTTGCATCTAAACGAAAAAATAAAATTGTTACGATACAGAAAAATATCCCATGCATTCTTTGCTTTTAAAATCTGAAAAGTGAAGTTTGAAATGAGATGGTGGTAAAAATTTATTCCACGGAGCATTAAAACGTTCGAATCATATTATTTAAAACTATTCCCATGTGTCTTTAGGTTATAAAATAAAAATATAAACTAAATGATTTTTCAAAACTTATATGAGATTTTCTATTTGTTCATTTCATTTCATGAAGCAATTTTAAATATAAAAGGTAGCAACTGCCACTTTGTTTCACCTTAAAAGTAGCTTTTTTTTTGCAATTAATTTCGTGACTAAAATTTACCATGTATTTTGAATTTGGACGTTTATAATGAAACTTAGGTATTTTCAATCATATTAGAAAAATTGTTGTACTATAGTAATAATTTCTCTGCACAATGAAAATGAGATTGTATGAGAAGAGTTCGTAACAATTAATATTATTAAAATATTAACTTTCAATAAAATTGAGAATGGTTTTAAATTTTTTTAAAATTCATGGAAAAATGCCATTAACATTGTAACATATTTTTTTTACTTTTTTACTTTTTTTTAAAGATATATTAACAGTGAATTCATATTATAAGTTTAAAAGCATTTATTGAAGAAAAGGAATTTTGTTATTTAATATTTTACGAGGTTAAAAAGAGCATTTCCATATCAACCAGTATTATGATCATTCCCTATAAAAATAAATAAGAAAAGCTAGTGAATAATTGTATCACTAAATGATTGAATGAATTAGTGAATAATAATATGTGTTTGTGAGTTTATAAAAGTACGAGCAAATTAATAGAAAGACTGAAGATTTTGCACAAAAATAATCATAGAAAAAAAAATTAGCAGAAGAGTAAATGAGTGAAACTTTCATGTAATCTATTAATTGAAAACTAAATATATCAGTTAATAAGAAAAAAGTTATTAAAAAATCAATGGAATATAATTCCTCCAAAAGTAAATAGGCGTATCAGCGGGTAATAAAAATACATAAATCTGAAATTTATGTAACGACATTTTTTATTTCATTCATAAGTATTTAATGTTTAATAATTTTAACAATTCAAAAATATACTATTTAGGTGAGAAGATAAATAAAGCGAAACTCAACGTAGAATTAAAACAGACATAAAATAGTTTAGATGCAACACTGTAATTTTTCTCTTTTGTATTTCTTTTAGACATCGAAATATTTTAGTAGGAAGCAAGTAGTTATTTGTAAAAAAATGCGTTATCGTCAATCTGCAGTTAACATTGACATTTCAAAAAATCACTTTCAATTTTCAAAGGAAATAGTTATTAAGACTTTCCGTACTTTGTTTCATAAGAAATGAATAGTTTCCCCAAGTAATTGGGGAAAAATACTACAAATTTATAAAAACATGAAATTGTGTGTCTTAAAAAGTTGGCCCTTGTGAACTTTTATTATTTAAAAAAATTTTACTCGATTTATTCTGTATTACATTAAGCTTTAGTGCTTTCTATAAATAGCTTTATTATAGATACATTAGGTGTTTATGCAAAACATAATATTTTCAATCCTACTTATATTCTGATGAACCGATGTTCTTATTACTAAATTCAAAACAGTTTTTATAAAAAGATATTTCACATTATTTAATGAATGGCTAGATTCATACTTTTTACAAAATAAAGCAAACTGAAAATAGTAGAACAAAACTTTTTAAAAATAAAATACTTTGTTATGAAATATTTGTGTCTGATCATACACATAATAAATAATTTTCGTTTTGTTTTTGATCTAAGAAACTTTTTTAATAAATATTTTGCTGGATATTTTTATGGTAAATTTTTTAATGGCTAATTATAAATCTTTCGTCTCAGGATTTTCTTCTTTTTCAAGCAAATTTCAAGTCCTAAACGTCGAGAGGATTAACTTAAATATTCCTTGTTTGCTTTACATATAAATCTGAAGTTGAAAAAAAAGATAACATGTATTTCCTTTAATTACTGAAATAATCTGTTGCGAATAAAGTTAGATTACATTTAAAAATTCAGATACAATAACAAATATGTTTTCAATTGGAATTTGATACATACATTTTAGGTTAATTTTATTCATAATAAGACAAACATATGAATTGTCGTTACAATAAAATATCCCGATTTCATTGTTTAATTTTAAGGAATTTCTTATTTCTAAGGATTCGAAAATATTTAAATGCTGCATCCAATGGATGTTCATAGCGTATAATTTTGAAAGGATTATGGTCAAAATGATTTGCATATAAACAAATTGAAATTCAAGAATTTGATGTAAAAATTATAAAAGCACTTGTAATTAAAAGGTAAAGCGAATAAAAAATTTCTATTTTTGGTTCTTAATGCTGAAAAATACTTTATAATGACAATGCCAAAACAGGCTACGGAAGAAAAAAAGAGCACAAAAAGAGCATCAAAATCAAAACCTGTTTATACTTTGCTTTTTTCCTAAATTATGACTCCTAATTTATTTTTTGTTATCTAAAACCATGATTTAATAAAAATGAAAACAACGTATGAAGTTGGAAATATTTATGTTTCAATTTAATTACGTAAACAGTGTGATATTTTTCAAATTTAATTTTAATTTAATTCAATTTTTAAATTGCATATAAATAATAAATCGGTATTCTTTACTCCAGATATATTTCGCATGTTTTTTATGTACAAAATAAATTTATAACGATTGAGATGACCTGAAAATTCAGCAAATCTAGAATAAAGAAACCTTGAACAAAAAGAATTTCATTAAGCCAACATTAAGCAAACATAAGTTCGAAAGAAAAGCAGTTTAATTCTACTCGCACTTGTTACAGAAAAAATGCCTTAAGGCATTTTATTAAAAGAAAAAAAAGAACGTCAGAAAAATTCTTCTGCTGTTTGAAAAACGTTCTCTTCGTCTTTGTGCCCATAGGCATTAAGGTGAAGATATCGAAGTACATTTTTCAAGAATTTTTTCTTTACTTAAAAAAAAACAAACATATATAACGATTATATATATATATAAATTTGATAAT
>NC_092204.1:36973086-37019188 GCF_043381705.1 Parasteatoda tepidariorum
AGACTCTGTCTCAAAAATAATAAATAAATACAGAAATAAAAAAAAAATGTAGAAAATTAAGAAAAACAATAAGTTCCATTCACTGCGCATAGGCAGCAAGTATATAGAACTCATAAAATAAGTTCAAAATGTAGAGAAAACATGGAAAAAATTCCAAATCAATGAAAAATGGGTAAAAAGTAAAGTAATAATAAAATTAAAAATAAGAAGAAGCCGGAAAAAAAGTAAATAAAAATCCGGAAAATAAGAGTATAATCTTTTTATCAGCTCACACGATTATATCAGAAAAAAGGAGTGCTTTCTAATATTGTATCACTATAGCCAAAGCAGAATATATCAGTACAATAGTGTGAGGAACACTCAAAAAAAATTTGCAAAGAATATTTACAACAAATAAAATAGAACACATTAAGTAAAAATATCACGCAAAAGCAGAAAATAAAATATAATGAAAAAACAGAATAAAACTTGAAAAGAAATCTTTAAAGCGAGTAGCAAATTCAAATGAGCTTGCATGAGCAGCAAATTTTTCAAGAATGATTTAAAATATTTTCGTGACAAGAATACCAGATTGCAAAATATGAAACCAAACGCGCTAATTGAGGTAAAAGCGTAAATAGAGGGGTTTTGTATCAAAGTGCGTTCTTACTGCAGTATTGAAGTGCGTTTGGTTTGTTAAATACCAAGGATGGGCCCAAAATTGGATGGGTGTGCGCATGGTAATATTATACTGGATAATTCAAAGAAGTTGACAATTAATATTTTTAGAAAATTAACATTTATTTAAGAAAAAAAATGGAAAAGAGAAAGAAATTTGAATTGCCTGTTTTGCACATAATTTAAGCCACGGATTTGCCTGAAATGAATTATCCCATGGCAAAAATTATATAAATTAACAAAAAAATGTTTTAGTAAATTTATTTTCAATAATATACAATTAATTCAATGACTTTATGTAGAATTTAATTACTTTAATTGGGTATCCACTGTTTTTTATCAAATTTTGAAAGAGTTTGTCTATTTGTTTTTTTGGATAAATAAATATTTCTGCATATTCTTTCAATTCTATTCATTTCATTAAAAATGATATTTAAATAGAAGTTCCTAGAAACATTAGAATTCCAAGTAATTAATAAAATTAAAGGCATTTATTTTGTCATATAAATCAACAAAGTAGATATTTTCTTCCTTTATATTACCCAAGAGCAAAAAATTTTGAATTAATATTATCATCATGATTACGAAGCAAGATTAACGTATTATTGTTAATAATTTTATTTAAGTAGTTATTCTACTGTAATTTTTTGCATGTTTTCTCTACATGTTTGAAATAAACAAACAAGAAATGTTTCCTTTAAATTTTTTCTGAAACATTTTCTGCCGTAACATCATCTTAGATCTTCTAAAATAACGACACTCAACTTAAAAAGAAGGAAACTGAAAATTATAGTTTAATTATAGAAAAATTGCAGAATATAGTTAATTATTGAAAATTATACAGTGAAACCTGTTTTTGTGCGGTCCTTTTTTATGAGATTTTGTTTTTGTGCGATTGGTTTTGTGCGATTTTATTTTTGTGTAATTTTTTTTTGTGCGATTTATTTTTATGCGGTATATGAATCTTAGAGGCGTTAGCACCAGTTTAATGTTTCCTATCAATGTGCATATACATGTTGTGGACGAACTCTAATTGCGTGGTCTCCTTGACAACGATGCATCTGGATTTCGCGATGCTCTTTTTATTTATTTTCATTAGTTCATTTATAATCAACTCCATTTTCTCCTCTGTTTAAAATTTATTCTACGCTAAACAAGTTGAAGTAAGTCAGTAAAAAATCGTTTTCTGTGTTAAAATACTTTGTATTTTAAAATTAAACCATTATTTTTACTTTGTAAATTCTCGTCGTCGCGTATCTCACATACTGTACTCTTCGTATTCAGAGTTTTATACACGATTCATGTGATCAAGGATTCATTTTATAGTGAGATTAAAGCTAAATAAATTAATAACTTTTGTTTCTATTTATACGTAGTTTTTATGATTTTTCATTTAATATTTTAATTATAAGTACTCCCTTAAATGGACAAGAAGAACCGGAATCTATTACAGCAGATAAAATAAATGCATATATCCATATTTCGAAAAAATTGGAAACGCATTTTCTTAAAATAGCAATGCTGAAAGACGCTTAAAATTCCAAAAAGAGCTGAGATCATGCATGTCTCACCTTCGTGACATTTACAAGCAATTGACCAGTCTACCGTCGTCACAAAAACTGATCAATGACATTATGGTACCAAAAAACAAGTCATTTGAAATCTTATCTTCAAGCGACGAAAGCGATTTTCAACCAATTCATGACAAGAAGATGCGCGTTTTGGATTACGACGAATAGCAGCAAACCATTTAATGTATAATTTGAAAACTTCCCCATGTATATGTACAATGAAGAATTAAATATTTTTACAATTTCTTTAGGTCTAATATATTTATTTAATTTTATTGAAAGCATTCTCTTATCTATTTCATGAATCATTGATGTATTTTCTGAGTTTGACTTTTTTTATGCGGTCCCTATCCATCACATTAAAAAAATTTTAGGTTATATATCGTACAAAGTTGTTATTTTATGTAAGAATTTATAAAATTTTCGAATATTTTTTTTGTACGATTTCTTTTATGCGGTCCCTATCCACCACACAAAAAAAGGTTTTTCTGTAGTTTAATTGGATTCCAGGATAATGCAGTTCAGCTTCCACTGTCTCATGATTTACAGCGTCACATTTCTTAAGACTCAACAAAATTGGACTTGCTTAATGCTCAATAAGATGATATTATAACTTGTTGAACCAATTTTTGTGAGAGGACATTATACTGAAAATGATACGCGACGTTTAATAGTTGCATATAAACATTTTCTGTCTAATTACGTGGTTAATAATATCATCATTCATTATAGAAGGAGTGGCAGAAAACTACCTTTAAATTTAATACTGTAATATAAGTCACTAAATTAATCTAGAGAAATAGTAAATGGAAGGTACAAATTAGACATGACATTATTCATTTATTATACTTGTTATACATATGATATAATACGTAATATGTATAGTATGTAATATTTATTATATTATAAAAATGTCGATACAGATATAAAAAGAAAATTCTCGCATATTCTCTAGCATTAAATATTGCTACTTTTAACTAGCATAGAAAAATAAAGTTTTAAATTTTAATCGTATATATTTTTTGAATGCATGAGTAGTAAAACCTATTTATGAAATTTATACTTTGAACTTTGAAAACGTTACAGCTATATTCTGTGACTGAAAAATATAAATTACAGTTATATTTTCTCAATTGATATTATTTCCTTTATTTTTTCTTCACAAATCTAATTCTACAATCTTTCAGATTACTTTTCTTCCTTAAAGACAAAGAATATACTACATGAAATTATAAATAAATGAGTGAGGTTGTATATTTTGACATTAAGAGATTTTTTCTGGCATTACTTTTAGATACAAAGACGTGCTTTTCTTAAGAAACAACATTTGTAACAGGATATTTCTGCTTGAATGCACGTTCTTTTTACGATTCAACATTTTGATCTTGAAACTGTTTCTTTCTCGAGCTCTATATTTGATATGGTAATTTCAAACAATTCTATGCGCAGCATATATCTACATGTCTATGAGCTGTTCCAGTTCTGTTTCTGCTAGCATAAAGTTTTATTTCCTCCTTACTAAATAAAAATTGAAATTTTACTTCAAGTAAACAAACATTTTGATAAATATTCAAAATGTCTACATACTAAGCCAAATATTTTTCTCTTGATTTTCAGTGAAAGAAATAAGAAGTGTGAGATAAGAGGATGTGATAAGAGATTAGTGAAAGAGATAAATACATGTTTATTATGTTTATTACAGNTCACAGATATATATATATATATATATATATATCACTACAGTATTATCTCACTACATGAATTTTATCCGTATGTTTTTATTATTTGCAAAATCTATGAAGAAATAGACTGAAACACATAAAAATGCAGATTGTACTGTGTTTTAACTTACAAAAAATTTTAATAACAATATTCCACAGTTTGCTGAACAATGGTTCTGCTGACTGATAAAAACAATGAAACGATGTTTCAAAGCAGCTACCATTTGCAGCAACAATGTAGCGTAGCTTGAAAATAAATTAACAGATACTCGTGCAAATATTTCATTTCAAATTATTTTAAAAGAGTTGAATACATTACATACAATTTTCTTAATTAGTAGCGTCATATTTTGACGAATTTTGTAACTAATTTTGAAAACTACGGAGAATAAAATCTTATTTTCAGATTTATTATTTATTATTATTTATTATTAATCTTATTTTTTGTACTCATCACATGAAATCTTTCTATTTCCGTTTTTCTAATTATAAAACCGTTAATTATTTTTGGGGCATCCGATACATTTTATAAAATTAAACAATAACAGTGAAAAAAAAAACAATAGCATAAATTCTAAATTCTAATCAAACACTTTGGTAAATGTTATAAGTAACTATTCGAATTTTTATGTAGTCTTTCGAATTTAGAATAAGTAAGAATATATTAAAATGCGAAATATAATTAATATATTGAAAAATAAATCATTGTTTTGATTAAACTACTTAATCATTTCTGCTCTGTCATTAGAACGAATCAACAGTTTCAGGACACTAAAATTCTTTCTTATGACATAACATATCACCATAAATTGGCTCAAAATTAAAAATGTAATAATGCTACCGTCTTTCCCTATTTTATTAGAAACTCTGCTGGCATTTTATTCAATAGAAAAAAAAATCTTAGTGGATGTTATTACGGTAAAAACTCGTAATATTTCATTTGTTAGGTTTCTTGTATCTCCTAGAAAAAAGAGAGGAAAAAAAAACACTTTGGCTTTTTCACTGACATTGATTAATTAAATAATTCAATTTTAATGTTCAGTACGTTTTAGTTTTTTAAAAGGCCTGTTTTGATTTAGCGTTTGAATCGGATAGGATTTCTTTTTTTAAAACAAAAATATGTAATGCACAAAATATTGTTTTTTTTTCCTTTATCGATAAATCTTCTTTCTTTTTCAGCTCAGTTCTTTTACAGATTCTTTATAAAAATGAATTGAACTATAAATTACGCGTACAACTTGCTACCTATATTTACAGTTTTACTTATAATTGCAGAATAACACTATTTGTTATATTTCATTTATAATAGAATTTTATCTATAGTATTTTTTAAGCATTTCTTACAGAATTAAACATAATAAATATGGGTTCTAAATGTATTGTAATAAAATATTTCTAACTCTCAGTTTTTATCTTTTCAAACTGATTTTTGCAGATAATTATATTGAAACTACATTCTATGACTGATGAAGGGACTTTGTTCTCTTCTCGTTCCTAAATCTGGTAATTGCGTCTCATTTCCCATTGTTTTTTTGTTTTTTTTGAAGATTGATATTTTTTTAAAAAAGAATGAAATATTTTTTATTTTAGGTCTGCACATTTTGTAAATAATCTTACTAGGATTTGAAAAGTTGTAATCCGCTTGAAAATAAATAAATTAAGGAAATTGGAACTCGTTAACGATGCAGGTACGATGGTAAAGAGATAGATGAGATGATTTCTATCTCTTTTGAATCAAGTTTTTTATGTTTTTAAAGATTTCAATTTAAATGTTAAAATACT
Source organism: Parasteatoda tepidariorum (assembly GCF_043381705.1). Classification (NCBI taxonomy): domain Eukaryota; kingdom Metazoa; phylum Arthropoda; class Arachnida; order Araneae; family Theridiidae; genus Parasteatoda; species Parasteatoda tepidariorum. The sequence goes on from NC_092204.1 coordinate 36,978,818, forward strand.
ATATCTGGTAACACTTACCTCTCCCTCCCTCTCAATAAATAAAGTTTTCTACAGCAATGGATTAACAATCATTAGTTAGAGCAAAATAAACGAGAAAAATCTTAGAAAACTTTGCAATAAGTATCGTATAAATTTTATTTCCTTAAAAAAATGAAGAAAAAAAACTAGCGTTAAATTTAATAAGGTTGATAACCTGATGAGGACAGCTTCAAAAATTTTATAAGTTAATGTTGAAGCATTATGGTAATGATGAACTATTTCAAAATATTTTAAAGATAGTAGCATAGTTATATAGCCTCTAAATATTATTATTTCTTACCTGATGTACCCATTGCAAGGAAAAGCCTTTAAGGAGCTAAGTAGGTAAGTATTCAATGGGAACTTTAGTACTGTCTAGATCCGAAATTATTAAGTAATTTATCTTTTTTAAAAATGTTATAATTTTACTAAAAATATCTGTGCAACAATTTATATTATTGCACATTAAAATTGTTTCATATTAGAGTGCAGACATTAAAAAAAATAAAGTAAATAAAGGTAAGGTTAAAAAAATATGTTCCATAGTTTATGTGATGAGACATAAATTTGTTTCCCTAAGTTCATGATTTTAGTTTAAAACGTTTTCAACATTTCTAAATTTTTTTTTCTAGAGCAGGCGGTAATTTTCTGTCCAATTTCACCGTATGATTGCAGCCGATGGAAAGCATTTTAAATATTTCAATTTGTTTTTAATTTATTAGTTTCTGAATAGCTTTTATACGATTTTTAATCATTTTCCTTTGTTTTCGCATAATCAATAGGGAAATTTTGGACAGGAACGCTAAGAAGAAAAATGTATGACAGTCTTCTAACTAGACTCAGGATGCACTGAAGTTATATATACAGGGTGTCCCAAAAGGTCGTTTACAAACTTAACATGCTGGTCTGTCATATCATGATGAACAAGATTTACATAGGAACTTGTGTCCGAAAATTAAAACTGTAACCGCTAGAGAACGATAAGTGCAGGTTTGGATGAGGAGAAAAAAAATGATATCGATAGCGGTGTTAATATGATTTTTATTATAAAACATCATTTCATNTTAAAAAAGAATGAAATATTTTTTGTTTTAGGTCTGCACATTTTGTAAATAATCTTACTAGGATTTGAAAAGTTGTAATCTGCTTGAAAATAAATAAATTAAGGAAATTGGAACTCGTTAACGATGCAGGTACGATGGTAAAGAGATAGATGGGATGATTTCTATCTCTTTTGAATCACGTTTTTTATGTTTTTAAAGATTTCAATTTAAATGTTAAAATACTATATCTGGAAACACTTACCTCTCCCTCCCTCTCAATAAATAAAGTTTTCCACAGCAATTGATTAGCAATCATTAGTTAGAGCAAAATAAACGAGAAAAATCTCAGAAAAAGTTTGCAATAAGTTTCGTATAAATTTTATTTCCTTAAAAAAATGAAGAAAAAGAAACTAGCGTTAAATTTAATAAAGTTGATAACCTGATGAAGACAGCTTCAAAAATTTTATAAGTTATTGTTGAAGCATTATGGTAATGAAGAACTATTTCAAAAATATTTTAATGATAGTAGCATAGTTATATAGCCTCTAAATATTAGTATTTCTTACCTGATGTACCCTTTGCAAAGCAAAGCTTTTAAGGAGGAAAGTATTCAATAGGAACTTTAGTACTGTCTACATCCGAAATTAATAAGTAATTTATCTTTTTTAAAAATATTATAGTTTTACTAAAAATATCTATGTAACAATTTATATTATTGCACATTAAAAGTGTTTAATATTAGAGTGCAGACATTAAAAAAATATAGTAAAAAAAGGTAAGGTTAAAAAAATATGTTCCATAGTTTATATGAGGAGACATAAATTTGTTTCCCTAAGTTCATGGTTTTAGTTTAAAACGTTTTCAAAATTTCTAAATTTTTTTTCTGGAGCTTGCGCTAATTTTCTGTCCAATTTCACCGTATGATTGCAGCCGATGGAGAGCATTTTAAATATTTCAATTTTTTTTATTTATAAGTTTCAGAATAGCTTTTATACGATTTTTAATAATTTTCCTTTGTTTTCGCATAATCAATAGGGAAATTTTGGACAGGTACGCTAAGAAAGAAAATGTATGACAGTCTTCTAACTAGACTCAGGACGCACTGAAGTTATATATAAATGTATTTTTAAAGAAGTGAGATTATTTTAAAGTAAATCTTAAGTAATTTAAAGCAATTTGTAAATGGGTTAAATTAATGAAAATCATTTTTTTATAAAAAAAAAAAATTTCATGTTGCAATAAGAATTCCGCAATTTTTCATTTTTCCACAATGGTACAAAAATTATTTTTCCTTATATAAAAGTATCACAAAATCTGTTTTATGCAAAAGTGCAAAAAATTTGTTTCATGTTAAACCTTTTTATTAATTCATAGAGCGCTTTTAGAAATTTCTAAAATACTTATAAAATTGAATTTTTTCAGTTTTATTTTTTGCTTGTTCTTTTTGTAATGAAATCAACCGTACCATTCATTCTAACATTTAATATTCATGAATTCGTTCCCTTTTTAAATATATATTTCATAAAATAAGCAAAACATATAAAATTACTATACATTCCTTCAATTTTAAATAGATTTATAATTATATTTTAAAACTCAGTTTCAATTTTCAAAATTTTATTTAAAAAAATTATTGCAATAAATCAAAAGAAATACGCAAGACATGTATATGATGCCTTTATTATTAAAAAGAGTAATCTATTAATGAAAAGAATCTGCAGACTGTTCCATGATTATTGGTACACACTTTGAAGATAGGTATATGGGGCATCACAAGGATTCAAATTTACATATTATCTAGGGTCGTAATCATTATTTGAAAGTAGTACAACAGCAAAAAGCACAAGACTAAGATCATCTGAATTGTTTAATGTTAAAAAATATTGCACGTGTTGTGGTAGATGATTAGTGAAAATGTCACAAAATATGTTCAAGTTTCTTCCATTGCTAGATGCATGTGTTANAAATGGGTTAAATTAATGAAAATCATTTTTTTATAAAAAAAAAAAATTTCATGTTGCAATAAGAATTCCGCAATTTTTCATTTTTCCACAATGGTACAAAAATTATTTTTCCTTATATAAAAGTATCACAAAATCTGTTTTATGCAAAAGTGCAAAAAATTTGTTTCATGTGAAACCTTTTTATTAATTCATAGAACGCTTTTAGAAATTCCTAAAATACTTATAAAATTGAATTTTTTCAGTTTTATTTTTTGCTTGTTCTTTTTGTAATGAAATCAACCGTACCATTCATTCTTACATTTCATATTCATGAATTCGTTCCTATTTAAAATATATATTTTATAAAATAAGCAAAACATGTAAAATTACTATACATTTCTTCAATTTCAAATAGATTAATATTTATATTTAAAAACTCAGTTTCAATTTTCACAATTTTATTTAAAAAATTTATTGCAATAAATCAAAGGAAATACGCAAGAAATGTATGCTGCTTTTATTATTAAAAAGAGTAATCTATTAATGAAGAGAATCTGCAAACTGTTCCATGATTATTGGTACACACTTTGAAGGTAGGTATAGGGGGCATCACAAGGATTCAAATTTACTTATTATCTATGGTCGGAACCATTATTTGAATGTAGTACAACAGCAAAAAACACATGACTAAGATAATCTGAATTGTTTAATGGTTAAAAATATTACATGTGTTGTTGTAGATGATTAGTGAAAATGTCACAAAATATGTTCAAAGTTTCCTCCATTGCTAGAGATGCATGTGTTACACCGTAACGACTAAGATCAAGAAGCAAAAAATACAAGACTAAGATCATCTGAATTGTTTAATGTTAAAAATTATTGCACGTGTTGTGGTAGATGATTAGTGAAAATGTCACAAAATATGTTCAAGTTTGTTCCATTGAATGATTATTGCAACCAAATCACTTTGGAATCTACATGTGTACATCTTTTAGTGCATCTGAAAGAAAGAAGTCCATGCTGCTTAACGCTGTTTTTCGAAGCTCTGTCGCAAAGGAAAATGGAAAAAATCCATAGCTTACGTGCCTTACACTTGAAGAAATGCGATGATTTTAAACTATATATATATATATATATATATATATATATGGTCTTGCCGTGAAGAATTATCTGGACTTTAGAATAGATAAATAAATATTTTTAAATAAATATTAACAAAATAACTGCCATATTCTCAGTTCTTACAAATATTATAGAGCACAGGTAATGCAACATTGGAGTAAGTTTTAGAATATTAAAAAAATTAGACCACAGACACTTTTCACTTTCACAAAACTGTGGCTTTTCGCCATTTTCAAAATAATCATAGAAAACATTGGCTTTAGATAGGCTAAACTTGACCTAACAGTCCATGAGTAACCGTTGCAAACTCACAGCAGTTATAAAAATATCATATTGTTCTCAAAAACGCATAATGTCATTTTACGTTCTTCTGATGTCCTCTACCTCCCCTTAAAGTCTGTCCATTTAATCCTGGGTCACCCTGTTTATTATAAAGAAATACATTTATCGGTATAAATTTTTTTTATAAAATTTAACAGTTTGGTGTATTTTAAACTATTTTTATAATGTTAAGTTACTTTCTGACTTTTTTCGGATTTAAATGAATTAGAAACACATTTCTTATTCCGTTTGTACCAAATTAAGCATCATCTCTACTAAATGCTCAAAAGTCGAAATTTCAATAACTGTAAGAAACACACAACTTTTTTTGTCCGAAAGAATTAAACTAAATCATATCAGCAGGGGAATTATAACTTAAAGAAAGGCTTCTGTGTCCAATAAACAGCTTACACCGAAATTATGCAGCACTTCTTAGACTGCATTTCAAGTTCAATTAAGATTTCGTTAACAACATCATTCACTTTTAACTAAAATCAGAGAACTTTAGAAGGAGAGACTTTGCATTCAAAAGCTGCATTGGGATGGTGGGATTAAGTTTTAATTAGCGATTCCTGTCAGGGAAATTTGCAAGTTAAGCCACGAATTTTAATGCAGATGAAAGGAGTTTTCTACCACGAGTCTTAGAAACCGGCATTGAATGTACAAAGTGCATTTGCCCCTGAGTGAACACTGACATAAGGAATTAGTTTGGTATGAGTAACATAGAGTATCCCAAATTGAGGGTAAACGGCTTAACCAGTTTAAAGCACATGTTTGTTATACTTAAGTAATGACAGAGGTTGTATCTCAAATTCTTTAAACTCAAAGTTTGAAAATAAGCTTAGTGCAAAAGTAAAGTTTTAAGATGGAATCATTCTTTTATTATTTTTAGCCCCTTTATTTTCGGTCGCAAAAAGTGGTCTAAATGTGAATATAACTACCATACGGAAAAAGTGACAGCAAATATTTGTTTAGACCAAATATATATATTTTTTCTGTTTAGTACCATTTTTGCTTTAAAGAAGTACCGCTCTTTTAGTATCAATACAAATATTGATATTTATATTATTAATAAATTATAGTAACCATTTTTTTTCAAAATAAATCGAAGTACTGAAACAATTTTGCTACTTTTTTTTCCTTTCCTAGAAAGTGAAAGAAACGATCTCTTAAAAAAAACGCTAGGTACAAATATATTAATTATAGAATTTTGCACTTTCTTTTAATCTTTACTGTAGAATATTACACTCTGTAGCTAAAAAATTAGAATGTGCGAGTGTCAGTAATTATGTATCAATATTTGAAGGTGAGATTTTAATTTTTTGGGAAAAAATTATCGGTTTTACAAACATCATAGATTTTTTTCTTGCTTAAATGTGCCGTTTGAGTTACTTTAAAAAATTATAATAAAAAGGGCGATTATATAAAGAAAGCTTTTTTTAAGAACAATTTTTTTTTACCGACTGAATGTTTTAATATAAATTACAACAGATTTGTATGAAAAGTAATTCTAAATATACAAATTTAATAATTTCAATTAGTTTATCAATAATAATAATGATTAAAATCATTTTTAAAAGCATATGAACCAAAACAATATCTTAAACATTTTGTAGAAATCTTCGATACATTTTTCTTTCCCTTTCTTTTTCAATTATACGTAATCAAGATTTTAAAATTAATTAACATCTTAATAAATTTTTTTACATTCTTCAAGCTATGTTTCAGTATTAGATTTAGACATTAAATTCCTTTTAATATAAAACCATACGTCTCATTTACATTGCTACATAGCATACATTTTAGAAATTTATATTTCCAAATTATATTTGTGCGATATATTTCGTACTTTCCGTTACTATGCTTTTGAGTTAGCAGCTTTCACAAAAATATTTGGATGAAAGCATGTATTTTTAAAAGATATTACTTTTAAGTCAAGTTATAAAAATGAAAGTAAGTTGTATTAAAGTAATAAAATTGAAAGTAGGGTTGTTTGTATGTTATAAAAGGATACAATGCCTAAGATAATTTATAACTATTTTCAACTATTCTTTTCTGAAAACCTTAACTAATAATTGAAAAAAAAATCATGACATTTTTTAAAAAGGTTAATAAAGATTTTTTTTGATAAAATTTAATAATCCAAAAACCTAGTTTTCAACGCATTCACAAATGCTAAGGATAATTTGATTTTAGTAGTTTAAGCATATTTAATGAATGATAATCAGTAGCCAACCAAGGCGCATTTTTTATTTTGTTTTATTAAAAGTGATAAAAGCACTTGATGATTCAAATTTATTTAACAGTTATTAATTTGTTATGGCTTTTGATAATTTTTAAAACTTTTTCTACACACGCATTTATAATATTGATGCACTTTTAAGTGTTGATAAAATTTATTTATTATTTCATTATATTTTTTCAACGGAGACATACTAGCTCCATTAAAGTTCATTTTTTAAGATTTTGTAACATTGAATCTTAAAGAAGTTTTTTTTTATTATTTTCAATTGCAGGCCAATTTAAAATAACAAAAGGGATAAAATAACAAGAAAAACTAGGCAAAAAGAGATAAATAGAATCGAATGCACAGTGACATGCTTAGCCCATACGGGCCCTAGCCTCCCAGTAACGTCCACACACAGTAGTAGAGATGAGCGCAGGACAGACGGACATATGGGGCAGGTCCATGTCCTCCCCAAGTCGACAGAATTTGCATTTAGGACAGTTAACATTTTTTATGCTTAAAAGGTGTTTGGCCAGACAATCATGGCCCCTCTAAAGAGGGCAACTGCCTTAGAACTGGGCTGATTTGGGACAGTTAAAATATGGTTGAACCAGGTTTTGTGTACACTGCTTTTAAGGAAATTCTTTGAGAGCTTGTTCCGGAATTATTTTCGGACCAGCAATTTAAATGAGTGCAGAGAGATGGAGCAACAGGATGCTTGGGCAATAGTTGTTCCTTTCTTGGCCAAGAAATCAGCTTATCTTAAAGAAGTTGAACTTAAAAAAATTTTAAGACAAAATCATGCACACTAGAATTAAAATAATCAAGCCACATTAGTTAATCAAATTCACTATTATTAAATTCTGTAACTGAATGCATGTCTTAAAAGTAAAATAACGAAAAATGCATATTACATAAAAATATTTAATATACATTTTTAGATAATATGCCTTAAAGAGTACATAGTAAAGTTTAATTCTTGATATAAATATGGCCAACAAAGGTGTCAAGTCTTGAACAAGTTTTTTGATTTTAGATTATAATGTTAAACATCTTGGGTTTGAGCGCTCATGTAAAACTATTGTATTAAAATTGTTAACATAATTTGTTTCTCAAGTAGAACTTTACTGAACCACTTTAAAATAATAAAGTAGAAATTTCACTGGTAATTATAATTACTTTTAATTAATAAAAAATTTGAATTCATGAAAAAGCATCTGTAATTTTCTACTCATTGTAATTAATTAATTTTAATTACAAAACCTAACCGAATTCTCTAACACTTAAAGAAAAATTGTATTATTGTTTGTGGGACATATGCAATTTTAATATTATTAAGCATTCAAATACGATACAAATTAGCATAAAAAGCTCCACAAATTAATTGAAATTAAAACTAAAGACTTCATTATAAGAAACTGCTCAGTATGGAAGTTATTACAGCCAAAAATAATTACTTCTCTTCATAAACTTTTTACCTTTTAAGATCAAGAAAACAAAGAAACTTAACACTGTCCCCCACTTAAAATTAATTCTATTGTTCCTTATTTAAACATGATGGAAGTCATAGTGCACAGGCTTATTCAATTAGCTTTTGGAAATTACCAAATAAATTCCATTTTTCTTAACTTCTGAGTAGTTGATCTAATTATATCTTAGTTATAATTTTAGATTAACGTTTTTGTTAATGAAATTATTTCACTCAATTTCTTTATTAGAGTGTATTTTTCAAGCTGAGAAAGTTAACTTAATGGTCTTAACTTTATCTAGATTTTGCATCGCTTGTTTTTATTTCATCTAAAGATTATGCGGAAGGAAATATTAATTTCGAGAATACAGCTGACTTTCGATTTTTTATTTTATTATTATTTTGTAAAGATTTAACCGTAATTAAAATAAGTTTTCTTCTCTAGATATTGCTCAAAATAATATCAATTTAAAATAAGAGACATTTTATGTATTTCATTTGAATGAATTTTTAGTGGCATATAATAATTTTTAGTGGGATTTTATTGGTTGCAATATTTTTCCAAATACATGGGAAGCAACAAAACTGGCGATCAAAATTATGAGGGTCGATAGAATTGGACAAAGCAAACAAATTTTACCTCACAATGTGAGATCGAAATCGTAGGGTTGGCCAAAACTGGACACTTACACTGTAGTTACATTACTACAGAATAGGGTGGAACTACAAAGGCAATGACTTTCAAAACAGATGGATAGCTGGCAGTGAGCCCATCTCTTGGCCTCCCAGATCTTCCGATATTCGTTGTCTAAACCTTTCTCTTTCGAGACAATTAAAAAGTGTGGCTACAAATCAGTAAAGGATATTGTTGCAAGAAATAGCATTGCAGTTGCGAAATGTCGAAAATCCAACGTCTGCATTCTAAGAATTTTCACTCTAAATATTTCATAAAGTGACCGGGAACAGCATGTTCATCCAATCGCAAAAATTAAGATAAGGAAAAATCCTTTATCTTTACGGATTTCAAACCGTTTAAAACTGATATAGTCAAATAGACGTTAATCGAAAACTATGCCGTTTTGTAACCATTTACAACTCATGGCTTCAAAACATTGAATAATGGACAATCGTTGGGGAATGGATACTTGAGTTACGCTGTGGTTGAGTTGTATTTTGTAAAATGAGAAGTGGAATGTGGATTAGTTAGTTTATCTAGTGTTGCCATCTTTCGTAAAATATGGGAAATATAAGAACTTTAAAAAAAAAAATTTCTGACTAATATTAAAAAAATAATAAATATTTAACAAAATTATTTTTTGCGTAAAAGCAATGCTGAATAAAAGAAATTTAAAATTGAGGGCAAAAAGTTTAAAAAGTTTAATTCACTTGAAAATTTATAGATATATATCGAAATACACCAAAGGTAAAATTAACATTGAGGGGTCTAATTTTCGTCCGTGCGCGTGATTAAGCTATTAGAACCACATTTCCCAGATTGCGGCTACCCTTACATGTTGGAAGTCAGAAAGCCAAATCCTTTGGAAGAAAATAATAGTTGTATCGAGAAAGCTTGTTTTTTTTAGCCTGATTTCGTAATTTAAAAACATCGCCTTCAGTAATTAATTAGCACTCTTGAGGTCACCCGATCAGACTATAAGGATTGATTCTAATACATAAAAGAATGATCATTAAATCAAAAGATTTTCAGAGTGTTTCGTTTGTTTTCTGATTACTGCAAAATAAAAGATTATTTGATGATTTCAATGGAATGGAAAACAGTTTTTCTGATAATTCCAATTCTTTTTTTTAATTTCTTTTCAGAAATAAAAGAGGATTAAGCACTTAACTAAATAGCAAACATTCGATAATTTTCTAGGAGTTCTTGAATTCGCTGTCAAAAAAAGCATAAAAATAACAATAAAAATTGGTTTAGGATAACAAGCAAACATGAATAATTATTTCCTAATAATTTCACGTGTTTAAATAGGGAATTTTTTTAAATTTTAAATCATTTTAAACATGGGTAGGTAGCAAGTTCTCCAGAAAATTTCTTCTCCTGAAAGTAGTAAGGTCAGAGCATTTCCACAACAGCACATTTTAGGTCAGGGGTTCATGGAGGTTAAAGCTCCACAATTTTGAGACCGTCGGTGTGAGTGCGGCAAAGTAGTGCGGCAAAGCGGGTTGAACCCAAATTTCTGGTTTGCTTTCGTATCACAGGTTCTTTAGATGGACATTAAGGCTTTTTTTTAAACTGATATTCAATGTTTCTACAATCTCTTGTGTCAAGTAAGGTGGGTTTGACTGAATTAATGTCATTACTATGTCATCATAAATACGGGTAGGTCTTATAAAATGAGGAGCATCTTTCAATTCTCAATCGCCTGTTCGAAACTTCTTGATCCAGTATTGTTATTGGCATCCATGCAGAGTACCGTCATCGTAAACTTAACACAATATTTCATTATCTAGATGCACGTTTTTTTTTCTTTTAAGGAAGTTAAATAGTAGAACTAGGGACAAATGCACACTTTGATCTTCCATGTTCAACGTGCTGTCAAATCTCTAAAACTCAACAAAATAGCTCAATTTGTTATTTACACTGAAGCTTAAAATGTTGGCTATCAATTACGAATAAACTATTATTGCAACTGGTTTAAGTATTGCAAATGCTTGAAGTCAACTGCAGGGTGTTGCAAAAAAACTCTTTGAATTTTCAAAATTCAATATACGTGTACATATGTATATATATATTCAAAATGAAGATAAACAAAAGTAAAATTTTAGACATATGAAAAAATGATTACATTTTTAAAAAAAAACAGAAAATAAAAGATATAATCTTTTCATCAGCCCACATGATTATGTCTGCAAAAAAGATATTGTATCAATATAGCCAAAGGAAAATATATTAATACAATAGTGTGAGGAGCACTCAAAAAAATTTTTTTTACAGGAATTACAACAAATAAAATAGAGCACAATANTATATATATATTAGACAATTTCTTAATTAAAAACTAACTTGATTGTGTTTAGCACCTTGCTAAATTACAATAAATACCAAATTCATTCATTCATCTTCACATAAAACAAACTAGTGCCACCATCAGTACATTTTAATTTTAATTTTTATCATTAGATACGCAGCTTTGTCTTTAGTAAATTCAGTGAACAACACATACTTTTGCATAACCTCACAACTTTCACTCATCTCATAGTGTCAATAAATGGTGTCATCTTATCTTTCAAAGTTGTTTGCCTGTAAAAGAGAAAGTTAGAACTCGACCTGGCTCAGAGGGGATTGCAAGGCATGTTCTATTAGATTATGACTGACGATTTCTAGTCAAATTTCTAAGCCTCTGCAAGCATTAAGAATTTATAATACTGCTAATCCCTGAAATTGGTTGCTTGCTTCGATAGGCTTGTCGTTTAAAAAGCCGAAATTTCCCTACGGCACCTATCAGTTGTTCAAAAATTCTAGTAAATCATAAACATGCATGTGGGTAGAAGATAAACAGGGCTTAACACAACGACTTTTATTAGCTGTAAAATTAAGGAGTTTAGTTTCTTTCAGAGTATATTTCGTAATAAGAACAATATTTCTTAGCTGCATAATTGTATGTACTGATTTAGATAAAATTTTATTTTAAAAGTCTTAAGATTTGTTATATATTCCCGCAAGGCTAAAATAATGTACATTTCAAATTATATAAATAACTAGGGTATGTGTTGTGTAATTACGAAATGTACCACACATTGATTAAATGACCTTTGGAAAAAAGTGTAAATGAAATGAAGATTAATACTTAAGGTTCAGTTACGAAAGACTATGCACAAAAGGAATTAAGAGAAAAGAGTGCAATAATCTCTATTTTATTCCGTTTTTTTGCAAGTACAAGAACAGTACTGCAATGTACATTTGAATGAACACGTTTATTAGTATCTTCGTCATGGATAAAGCAAAGTTGTTTTGTTTTCCCAGAGAAAGTACTTGCATTTTTTCAAATATTTTCTTAACTTTCCGTTAAAATCTCAGCAGTGTAAAAAAAATATTTTAAGAACTAGCTTAATATCTTTCCTTCAAACGGGGTAAATGAAAAAAAGAAGGAAAATAATTAATAAGTACAGAACAGCAACACTGAGAAGTGACGCACAAAATAATATAATGACACAATTTAAAAAGTTAAAATAATAATTTTTTTTATTTATTATTATTTGTTGCCCTTCCGTGTAGCTCGACGTTATTAAATTAGCAAAACACGTTTTTTTAGATTCATTCTATCTGAATAAACAATAATTGTATTCAGATCACTTGGCATGATGCTTTTGCTCACAGCCAACTCATGATAGTCATCCTTTATCGCAATTAAATAATTTGTATCTTTCGTTTCATGTTTTTTTCATTTTAAACTTATTTCCACATTACTCAGTTAGGTAGCAATAGTCTACTCAGAATTGGTGAAGATTTAATAATTATTAAATATATCAACGTAATACTTTATTCCTTTATTAGTATACCTATTACATACAAAAAATCTTAACAAAACTTTGATAAAGACCTTGGAACAAGACATTTCCCACATCTCACTTTCAATGTGCTGTTTTATATATTTATAAGTAGTTGCGAAGTAGTTCTTTCAAATCTAATTCAATTATGGATTAATACAATATTTTTACTGTATCGGATAAATATTTTCTTAAACTACGGACAATATGTAGTGGACTTTGTATTAAAATTGCACCAATTACCAAAATACCAGAAGAGCATATTACGAAACTCAATTAAGCGTCATCTGCGTATGGCGTTTTTCAACAGCTTTCCTAAATGGATAAGTATTTTTTCTCCGTTAACTTTGTTTTTATAGAATAGTTCATTTTTTTTATTTCAATTAATATATATTAACAATAATAACTAAGAATTGACTTCAATAATTATTTGACAATTTTATACTGTTCCCCAAAACAGATATCTATTTTTACTCTATTAACTTTGCCTTTTAGTACGCAAGTTATATTTTTATTTCAAATAATACTCATTAAAAACGTTAATTGAGCATAATTTGCGTTGAAAATGGTAGGGCGATTTTTACTGTTCCTCTAAACGAATTAGCATCATTTTCGATTAATTTTGCTATTCCAAACATAACTGATTTTTTATTTCATTTCAATTATTGAATTTAAATTATTACTCATGCATAACCAGTTTTAAAAGAATTAATGTAAGAAAAAACAAGCACGAGGTCTGAGAAATTTGTCTAAATTCGGCTAAGTCTAATTTGGTGATGTTATGCTCTAATGCTAGCACGTTAACGTTTTTCATTTAATTTATCTGACATAAAGAATGAAAGAAAATTGAATATTTAAGTACGTTCAATAAGCTATTTTTACACTAATAGAGTTATAAGCTTGCAAATATAATTGAGGTTACCTTAAATTAAATATTAAATATATATATATTGTGATGCCAGAATTGTCATACACATATTTATTTTCTATCTTTTAAAATATCTTTCATTACATAAGCTGATTATTTTTATTAATAGAATTATTTTTAAAATAAATCAAAAACTTAATCTTTTTAAACGAACATAAAATATTTATTTCTTCTTTTCCAGATCAATGTAATGGATACTTTTTTTATTTCATTACTAATGCAGACTTACATATTCACTGTCGCCTTTAATCGAAAACAAAAATCTATTTATAACTTTTTATTCTAATTTTCCAACGGCTAAATGTTTCGGTTGCATGGTTGTAATAATTCTCATAAATTTGTTGGCGACTCGTGATCGCCAAGGTATTATTTTAAACCCAATGTTGATACGCTGATTGGCTTTGTTTTGGCTATGCTATATTTTAATAAATCGCCAATTTTGGATCTCCTACCAATGCTTCTGTGTCCGCTGGGAACAAATTACATGTACCTTTTAATTTGGCTTTTGATTAGGCAGGTTGTGGGGGATTCGTCTCCCATGGCCTGACCTATTTTAATATTATTATGCAAAATTGATTCAACTGAAATTCTTACGAATGATTTTTATATTTTGTAACTCGAGCTCTGCAAATATACTACTAAATAAAAGCTTTTTCATTAATTCTAATCCGGCTCAACTATTATTTTCATCATCTTCTGTTTTCAACATCGCCATCTTCAATTTGCCAATAGTCTTCAACTAGTCCACTATACTATACGAATACACTTCTCCACCCATCATCACCACTTAAAAATGGCACCCAGAATAATTCTTTCTTCATATATATATATATATATATATATATATATTAATTATAGTTTTAATTAAAACGATGACTAACATGTAACCTATCGGAAAATTCCATTTTGATTTTCGTTCATCCCCCTTGAATGGATCGTAGTAAAATATTATAATGCTTACAGTGACCCCACAGTCTTTCGAACTATCTCATGCGAAGAAAGAGAGTTTACATGCTTTTTACTTAAGAGAAATGGATCATTGTTCCAAATTTAGGTGAGAGAGGACATTATTTCTTTGCTAAGGGAGATTAAGTGTCCTGGGTAGCCAAAAAAAAGAGGAAGGAGCTGACAAAGTGTGAAAATCTTTCAATGCCCCAATGTCCGAAAGTAAATTTTTCAGATTGATTAAAATATTGCTTCAAGGAAAGTAATATTGTTCTTCTGGTTGAATTGAAGTATTTATTTCACATTTTAAAACATCTTAAAATTTACGAAAATTCTGTTTAAATCATTCTCAAATCATGTAACGATTTATTGTGATATTCATCTCTCTTGATTTCATTACATATTATAGTTTTGAGCATCACAATACAATAGTGACCAAAATGCATCAGAACAAATGTAATTTAACAGCTTGTTTCACAAAAACAGTTAGTTTAACAAAAATTAAAAAAATAAAAATGTACTATTTTTTTTACATCATTTTAAAAAAATTTGCGCAAACTCTCTTAGCTTTACCCTATGCGCAAAAGGTTTAGGTTTCTCTTTTTTTCCCTCGACTTTGTTTAAAAAATGTTGCGTTTTTAGTCACTTTTATCAAAGATCAGTATTTGGTTAAAACAATAGCATGCATGGGATAATAATATTCTGCTTAGGAACATACGCTAAAAAAATATTTAGCTTAAAATATTCTAAGAACTATTAAATTCACCGTTAAGAATTATAATGAGCAATAAAATAAAATGACGCAAAATTGAAATAATTAGCCTGAAGTGTTTAATGGCTAATTTAGATAGCATACTAGTTTTGGTAATTGTTCAAATAACAACGGAAGGCAAAACTAAAATTCAATATAGCTTTTCTCTTTCATAAAAGGCGAAATTTATTTAATTACGGTTTACATAAACCAGAAGTCTAATATTCAATTATAAGAATAATTAAAGAAGCGACCATATAAACTAAATAAAAAAAAATAAAACAAACTTCACTCAAAATATCGGTAAAGTTATTCTAAATTACAAGAGTTAGTAGTAGCTAAACCTCTTTTTAGGTTACAGTAGAATAATTAGAGTTAAATTAAAGTATGCATTTAAGAATTTTTGTAAAGTTGTTACTAAATATTTTCTCAAGGATTCGCATACTTCAAACAAATTAAGATCATTTTGAACCTTTAAAGAAATTTTGAGTACACAGTAATATATTTAGCATTCAGCTGTAGGAAGGGGAAGGAGACTGCTCAATAAATAATTAAAATAAAGTTAATTTATGAAATTGATATTTATTTTTATATAAATAAAATTGTCTTAACAGTTGATATAGATTTTAGTGGGGAAAAAATTATACTTGTATTTAATGTTTACTTTTAACTTTTCATTGAATTTTGAAAAAAGCAAACTAATACTAATAAAAGAAAACTAAAAAAAAACAATGTTATATTTAAAATATAGTAAATATTTAAAATGTATACTCGGTTTCATTTTATAATTCCTTTACTATTTGAAACAAGCAGTTTTAAATCACAAACACATCTCGTACATAAGTGTTCTATGATATATAACATTTTATCAATCACTTTCAATAGAAAAAATAGTTAATATCTGTTCAACTATTTTTGTCAATCAATCAATGGGATAATAAATCAAGTCTGAATTACAATAATATCTATGAGGAAGATTTTGTGGGTGTGTCTGTCTGTGTTTCCAGAAACATTTGTGGTTTTCTCTTAATGTTTGTTCTTAAAGTAGACAAAATTTTCTCATTGGTTAAACATTAGACACTGTTAGAAATTGAACAGTAGATGTTCATGCTTTTTTCGTATATTTAAAGCTTAAACCAGTCGTTTACTCTTGTTTACAGCTCTACTTGATTAAAAAATAAAGTTTCTTGCACGTTTTTCAATAACTAATTATTTTTGATTCATTATGTCTGGTAAAATCATTTGAGAGTTATTTCACTAAATTAGTATTCCTGAAGTTAGCTGAAGTCAAGTATGTATGTTTTTAGTGTTACCAATTTTAAAGATATTACTTTAAAAGTAAAAAATTACAAATAAAGTGAATAAAATAAATTCAATGATGTTTGAAATTTAAAATTAATAATAATAACAATTATAAGTTATGTACAATAGAGCAAAATTAATCCAGAAAAGAAAATTATTCGTTTCAGGAAACCATAAGAAACAACCAAAACAGCTAGTTTTGACTCCAACAATGCTTAATTAATTTTTGTAATTAGTGTTATTCCTTTTAAGGTATTAGGTGCTGTTTAATAAATACTAAATATAACGCTATGAGTTCTTAATACAGTGGTAAAATGATTTTTATAGTGAATACCTTTTTGAGACAATGTAGTTCATGAAGATTAAGAAGCAGATGCTTGGTCTAAACATTTTTTCGAGTTTCTGTGATAGTTTTGTACAGTTTTTGTTTTTACATATTACAAACTATCTGAATACGAGCATTTATTCCTTTCGGTGGAACTAATTTAGCATCGTTGGTATGAATAACAGTAAGTAAATATTTTATGGCTTAAATCTACGAATAAGTAACTTCTCACATTAATTTATCATTTTAATATATTAATTTTTTGTTTAAATTTGTACTTATTTTTTGATTAATTCATTGTAGTTCTCAAAAATAACTAGAAACGGGACTTATATTTTTATATTCCTAATTGGCAAACGAACTATTATTGGCAAAGGCCATAAAAAAACGACAAACTATTATTGACATCTGTAATGATTAATTAAATGCTGTATTAAATATTTATGATATTTCCGTTACAAGTACTGTGGTAATTTGAACCTAATCATAATAATATAACTAAATATACAACATAGGTACAGTGGTAATATTTTTTACCACTCTTTGAAGCGGAAAAATTTACTATAACCCTACACACTAATTGCACCTAATATACAAACTTCATTTTTTATTATTTGCTGCATATTCTAGTAAGGCTTCATTGTATTAGATTCAGCACGACTTGAGTTGAAAATTTAACTTACTAAAAGAAAGATAAAATACCCATATAGTATAATTTAAAATGTGATATTCAGAATTTATCACAATATCTCCATGAATTAACTTCTATTTTATTTTATTAGTTTTTGTTAATTTCCGCTAATTAAGTTTATATAAACAGAAACAAGCTTTAAAAGCGTAAATGCAATTTAAGAAGTACGTGGTTTCATATACCGTTTCAAATACAAAATCGATATTAATATGAATATTTAATATTAATACCGAATTTCATTCCGTACGTTTCGAAATTATTAACGTTTATTTTACATGCGAAGACCTAACACACAAGGAAACCTTATATACATAATTCATAAGATAGAGCGATAAAACTAATTTTAGTTCAATCTTTAATCTAAGTCACTCAAATTATTAAATATTTATCAAATCCCATAGAAAATTCTCTCATTTGGAATGTAGCGCAAACTGGAGGGGGAACACAAGTTTATAATAAAAAGTTCGGTTTGAGGGCAATTCGAAAGCACTTGCACTAAATTTAGTGCTTATCGGTTCGGAATTGAGGATTCGTATAAGGTACATACATAGTACATTTAAACACCCTGTTTAACTTACATCAAAATTTATAGGAATTGCAAAGAGAACGATGAAGTGACCGAAAAAGTCTATGTACAACATAATAAAAAAAACTGGATAAAACAAATATTAATATATATATTTATGGCTCTTCGAATTTCATAGCTGTATTTAATAAATAATTAAGAACTAAAAAGAAAATTTAAATTTCAAATTACACCAGAAATTGAAAGTTATTGTACTAAAATAGATTTTATATTATTATTAAGGTAAGGAACTATAATATGCCCTTTAGCGACACATATTTTAATCTAAATGAATTACTAACTAAATTAAGTTCAGTTTATAATTGTAATACATTCATTGAAAATTCCTTCCTAAAATATTAATTCAAAATATTATTTTCTTGAATCAATAATATTTTCATTGGAAAGTAATTCAAACAAAATAAAATAGATTATAGGTACATATGAGTACCTATAATCCATTTTTTATTAATTGTTTTATCAATAATTGATTAAAAATACTCTTAGAAGGAAATAATTATAAAAAAATTATTGAAAACATAATTTACCTTTGAATCAATTCTGTGGGGAACAATTGCTTCTGTTTTGAAAGAAGAATGAATAAGTTCGACAACAATGTTTTACACTCTTTATTGATTATTTATTTCTCTTTTTTGCCTTATCTTTTTTATCAAAAAATAATCAATTGGCTTCATTTTTTAAAAACAAATCTCAAAAAGAGCACTTACCTATAAAGAGATAATAAAAACTGAACCCTGAAATTAAAGTTGAGTTGTTGATAACAGAAGAGAAAATCAAACCGATTGCAATGTAATAATAATTTAAAAATATTATTTGATACGGAGAAACAAATTTTTTAATTGTTTCCTTAGAGGGAATTATAAACCTTAAAGAAAATGTTGTTAAAAAATAGGAGAAAAAATAATAACAGCTAAATTTTGTGACGTATTCAAACGTTCAAGAATCAGTTTTGCTTTCATAATCGTCTTCTGATAGAAAATTCTTTTTAGAAAAAAACCTAAATCTGTATTTGTTATTAAGATTTTCAGAGTTAAAGAGTAAAAATTGTAAAAAAATTAAATTATTTGAAGAAAAAAAATTAAAAGTTTCTTTTTTTGTTTTGTTTTGTTATAGGGAGGATACCAGTTACTAATTTTTTTTTCTTCCAAAATTACGATCCTAAGTGTGGGTCACATTAAGTCCAACTTAAAAAAAAACAATAAAAGGTCCGTAAGTATTGTCCCTTATGTATATTGTTCAGAAGAAATTTGTTTGATTTATCAGAGATGAGAAAATTATTTTAAAGTCTGAGTCTTGCATCAGAAAGGTTCTGGGTTCGAATCCCGGGAAAGGCCTGGATGTTCTTTCCTTCTGTGTACTATTTGTCCTTACTGTGGAAGCAACGTTGGCCCACCTAATATGGTGTCCCTGAAAGAGTGGCCAACAAATCTGTCCTTCAGGTGCCTGTATGACCTAAGCCATTATCCAGGTGGGCATTGGAAAAAAAACTTCTCATTATTACGGTCACAGTGACATAAGTTCAAAACTTGTAATAAGCAAAACCTACTTTCAAATTGAAACTTTCAATTTCTGCATTAAAATGAGTGCGTTAAAACAATAGAATAAGTATTTTAAACATGAAGTTTGGAGACGCTGGAAAGAAATGAAGATATCAAATTGTATCATGCGGATAAATGTACTCGTATTTTCAATTTCAGGAACTCTTTTTTGTTCACTTTCGCACATGTTCGGATTTTATATTAAAATAATCTTGTGAAAGCAGTTCTTATTCCGCTTATGAAATAAAAGATAAAAATGATTTTTCATAATTTATTGAAAAGTTAGCACTTCAAAAGCTGAAGAATATTATATACCTGAATAAATTTAGGTGCCGTTTAAGGAAATATTTTTCGCATTTAACATCAACTGTTTATATGATTGAATACTGATACTTTAGAGTAATTAATGCGAACACGAATATTAACAAATGATTTCGCTGTACAGTGCGCAAAAAAGGCCATCCTGAATAACTTTTGATCTAATGATCGGACCTTCACGTTCAATAGCTAATGGTTCAACTGGGTGACCTGAAACATTCAAATTAATTAGCTTTTTTTTCAAGGCATTCGAATTTCTGACCCCAAAATATAGGAAGTAGCCGCAATCTGGGAAATATTATCTCCATTGATTGGCCAGGAGAGTAATCCGAAATTTGGATCCCTTAATAATAATTCTACTTTTTGCATATATTTTAAGATTTTTTAAAGAGAATTTAAAATTTTTTGCACACAGTGAAAATTCATATACATTTCGTTTATCCAAACTTAATTCCATGCAAGAAATAATTTTTAGTATATATTTATGATTTCTTCATTATTATTTTTTAATAATATATGAGAGAATTTTAAATTCTAAGGTATACGATTTCTCATGTCATTTTAAAGTATGTAATTTTACACAGCAAAATACAAATTTGAGCGAGATCAGTTGAAAAGTTCCTGATAAATTGATTCCGATTATTTCAACTTTTATTAACTAAAATAATACAAAATGACAAATATTTACCAAATTTCATTTTCGTGGAATTATCTTTAGATAAATGAGTTAAAGTTTTTCAATTCACTTAAGAAAATCTCGAGATATAGTGAAATACGCAAAAAGTAAAATTAAATTAACATTATAGGGACCAAACTTTGGATTTCTCACCTGGCAAAACAATGGAAACCATATTTCCCAGATTGCTACTACCCCCTATATTTTGGGGGTCAGAAATCCTCAACAGTTGAAAAAAATGGTCCTAAAAGGTATTCAGAGAAATTATGTTTTCGCATCTTATTTCATTACTTGAAATATCGGCTGCACAAACTAATTATAATATTTGAGGCCACTTTTACGAGCCATTAAGACTGAGTCCTAAAACGGGATGATCCAGTCATAAGATCAAAAGTTATTCAGTGCGGTCCGTTTTTTTGTTCCTTGGGGCACTGTACATGCTGCTCAGGAGAACGTAAAATGAAATTTGTATTGAATTGTTAAAGAACTTAAGTAATGATAAAAATAACTAAATTCAATTAAAGACCACTGTACAATTTAAAAATGTTTCAGTTATTTTCACAGTGACATAATTTAGAAATTTTCTAAGGGAACAATCTCTATTTTATTAGAACATTAACATCTAAGAAAAACACTTATATGGTGTTGGAATAATATTTTTAGCATGAAAAAGCCAGCTTCAGTTATAGATGTAGGAAAAAAAGAATATGATAATAATTATAACGCGTTGATGATTCAGCACTACTGGACGTGATTAACGACAACGAAAACATAAAAGAAAGTACTCGTAGGTTTTGTCAAGTGAAAATTTTTCAAAACTTAGGAACAAATGCATAAAATCTCTCAAAATTACCAGAATAATAGTATATGGTTAAATTTACATTGTTTCCTACTCTATGGGAACAGCAAAAAGCTTAGCTATATTTTGAAGTACATGGCTCAAAAACCATTTATTCGGTTAAATTTACTTTTCCGTTTTGTATTTTTTGCCAAGCGTGTGGTAAAAAGATCTGTACTTTTAAACAGCGGAATTTCCTCTTAACCGTTTCCATATAAACGAAACAATTACTAAACAGTGGTTTAAATGTTTATGTTTTGGGTTTATTAACTAGAATTAAGGTTTTTTTTCACCAGAAATATTATTATCAATACAATACAAAGCGGTAATTTAAACATATTTTTTCTCAGTGCAGTTTGATTATAATTGTCACTTTAAAATTTGTATGTATTTATGATAAAGTTGCTTCCAGTGATATTTTTTTAAAAATTTATTATTTAACTTACCTAATCAAAGCTGTTTAATTGATGATTTGACTGCAGTTATATTTACTCTTTAACTAAAACAGTTTTCTTGATTTAAATTTTTAAAACTCTCACCCTAAAGTCAAAAGCTTAGAATGCAAATATGGAGAAACTGATGAAATAATGTAGAATAAATAGCTTTTGATTAAAACAGATAAAATTGAAAGAAATAGCTGAAAATTGTTAAAAGTAACGTAATATTAAAGAACAAGGCAGAATGGATTATAATAGATTTAAAAAATAAGTTAAACGGGTGAAAGCTTTAGAACTCTAAGAGTTCTTAAACATTTACTAAAGATGCTTAATACATTTACGCATATTACGCGCATTAATTCATTTTAATTTTTTTTAGTTTTCAAAGATTAAAATTTATTTCCTTAAGAATTACAATTTTTTTTAATTTCAGACATAAACCTATTCTCTTAAACTATTTTGCAAAATCAATACTTTTTGACAAAATGATGTAGAAATAATAGATAAAGAAAATAATAAGAAATTGAAACGATAATTGTACAAAACAGATAGGAAGAAATTAAAAAAAATTGTAAAAATAAAAAATAATAATTAAGAAATTAACTTAAAAAAGTAACTTTGTAGGACTTCAACTTAATTTTAACTCTTCAAAGTTGAACAAATTGTTTTTACGTATTACCTACGATAAAACTATTAATGGAATTTTTGGGGGGCAAACAATCGTTCTATTTTTAAATTTCATTATTTCTTTTTCCAAGAACTGAAATTTTTGTTTCTAAGGCTAAAACTTTTTAAGTTTAAGCTGCGCTACAAAGTTATATTTACTTATTAAATATTTATCACTAAATAGTTTTATTTCAAAAACATTAATTAACTATTTTAGGTAATATAGTTTATTAACAACATAAAAGATATTTTCAGAGAAATATAATCTAGAGCTTAATTTTTCAGATTCATAAATTACAATCCGTATTTATTTTAAATTCATAAAATGTATTAATTTTCCTTGCTTCACTCTAAACAATCCTTAAATAACTAGTACCGAAGGAATGTAGAAAGATCAAAGTCCAATACAGCACCTCACCACGCTAATCAGGGAAGTAGCTAACGAAAAACAACACTAGAGGGCGTTAGAATCCTCGGAGAATATCCATTGGAACTCAAAACGCATAAAGGTTGCAGATGTGCTCAATTTCAGACTTCTTACGAAGATCACATCTTTCTGGAATTTCTTCAAATACTCTTTCCTTGAATGAAAAACTGCAGATATGACCCTCAATGAATGAAGTAAAATGAAAAAATTCATTCCGAGTTCTTTTTGGCCGGTTTCTTCTAATCAAAGGAAACAGTTCGAATGTTTATGTCGTATCCATTCGAACATTTCTTTCCAATGATTAACTTTTCTCGGTAGTATATTTTACAGTGAGTGGGACTGATTTTTCTTCTTTGTTTCCCCTCATTTATCGAAAGAGGAGGAATTTCAGTTGAGGATTCATTCTGTGTTTCTTGTGTCTGCACTAATGGGTTTGGATTCGTTTCCTTTCAACTTCGCAATTAGTTTTATAGTGTGTGTGTTTCTTTTTGTGCCAGTTTTGGGAGAAGAAGAAAAAGATAGCGAAGGTAAGAATTTTTTACCTCAGAGGCAATTTCAATCTAATTGCTGCCCCGAATTTAGAAAGAAAATGTAGTTGTTTAGAACCTAGAGGATTTGAGTGTGTAGAGCTTTTTTTTACAAAAAAGAGAAAAGCGTAAAATCCGTTATTTTTGGGTTGTTTATTTGTTTTATTTTTTAAATGTATATTGCACAACCAGAAAATAACATGCGGAAAGCAAAAAGAAAATATTATTCAGGGTAATTTTCTTACTTTGAATCACATGGAATCACACGAAGGAAAAATTTTTATAAAATTATTTCACCGTAGAGTAGTGATAATTCTGATTTATAAAACTAAAATATAAGTATTTTAATAAATCATTTGGTAATTTTTTCGTTCATATGATAGCAGTTTACAGGAATCTGGTTTTCAAAATTATGGTCCTTATTATAACACATTTAAATAACAAAAACTGAAAAGTAAATCTTACAAAACAAATGTTTTTTGCGATCTGATTTAAAGAATTACGTTCAAATTATCTAATTTTATCACATTTACAAAAATTTATCACATATTATAAAACCACATTTTATGTCTATTTTTACCAGGATCACTACTAAAGCTATTCGCTAAAAATTACCGAGCCTTTAGGTGTTCTCACACAGCCAAAAATACAGTAAATTTTGCAATGTTATGACAGTTTTAACAATACTTTTTTTTCTTCGAGTATGAATGCATACAATTATTTTATTAAAGAAATCTTTTGTAAATGTGTATTGATTCCTGAATAACTTTGTACTAAATGCCAATTTTCATAATTGATTTATTGAGATTAAAAAAAATGAGATAAGCAATATAAATTTTTGGTTGCTCCGAAGTATAATAACCTATTAGTTTTAAAGGAATAATTTTCATCGAATTTTTCGGTTGAAGTTAGAAAGATGATCTAGTTGCTTGGATTATGCATTTATTGACAGAGCAGAATTATTTTCGTTGAATTTAGAAAAAAAAATTTAACTGCCTTGATTATATCTGGTATATTGGAGTTTAGAGCTTTATTTGACAATTAAAGGAGATCATAATATGAATACGTAATATGTATATGTAAGTAAACGTATTATTTTATATAGTTTTAGTCTTTTTTTTATAAAAAAACTAAAAATAATTTAGGACAATTTCGCGATTTTGCATCTGCTTGAACGCATGCAACTAATTAATAATGTTATTAAAAAATATTTGTAAACAATTATCTATGCCAAAAATATCTTTGTATGAAATGAGAATGAATAGACACAGATAAAAAGTAGTGAAATATAAATCACGAACTATAAATAGTTTGAAAGATAGTGGCGGTAAGGAATTTTAAAACTTTTTCTTTGTAATAAGAAAAATTTGCATCTAATTGAATCGATGCGTCCGAAAACAAGTAATCTTCATTGGAACTCATATGTAGATGACGTGTTTTCAAACTCATTGATTCAATTGTTTTACTAAATTTAAAAATACAATTTTGTCACCTAGCAACTATCCATTTTTGAGATGTTTATTTTATTTATTGCTTTTAAGCGTATTGAATTATTAAAAGAGTTAAAAAATCAAATTTATTTCGAACAGGTACACTTTTTGCCCCATATATGATGTATCTAAATATTTGTTTAAATATGTTAATTAATTTAAGCAGATTCAGAGCAATATTTTAGTTTCAACGAGGCTTTATGATTATCGATTGTGTAAGATATATTTCATCAACAAATGTTGGCTAAACTAACGTTGTGCCTTTAAGCACTACAATATATAATTTTGTATATAAATGATCGTAATTTATATAAATGGAATTGAATGTTTTTAAAATAAGGGTTTTACACAATATATAGTTTGCATATTTTAACACCGTATATGTATTGGCATACAAAGTACATGTAAAGGTATACCGAAATACATAAGTGTCTAAGGAATGAGCGAAGCTAGTTCGAATTGATAAGCAATCTGATAAGAGCTGTGAAATAAATTCCGGGAGTTGGCGAGTAGATGATGAAACCCCTAGTTAAGAAATGAAATGCAGTTTAATCAGTTTTAACTTGATTTGTTAAAGATGAACTATATGTTTTAACAATTAAGATAATTTATATTTAAAATATATTTTCTATTTTCCTTAATTTTTCATTATTTTTAAATCAATCGCTTTCTCAAAGTGAACGGACAAGTACATATAATCAATGACATTTTGCAATATTGTCTCGACGTGATTCATGTTAATTATTATAATGTTTTTTTTTATCAAAAGTTCATTATATGAAGAAATATCTGTGCATTAAATATCTTTGTACAAATATTTTTAGTCATATTTATAAAATGTTTTATTCACATTTATGCAGGAAAAAAAAGTTGAAAAACTGTCATTTTTCATTGTACTCAGCACGGACCACTTCACTAATTTTAAATAGAAGGATTTTAACTCTTTCGTTTAATATAGAACAGAATTATATTTACCTAAATTATACGCCATTTGTTAGGTAAATTGATTTTTTTTGGATGACTAAATAAGATGCAATTTAATAGATTGTACCCAATTTGTAGAGAGTATAGAGCTTTCTTTTTCGACTAATTGCAAGCGTATTATATAATAAAATTATTTTTTAAACTGCTCAATTTTTAATCCTTTTTAAAAACATTGCCTTTAACGAAAATGAAATAAGATATTAACACATCCCTACATGTGTGATGATAAGAACTGAAAACCTGCATTTCCGTTAAACTGCTACCAGATAAACGTTTATTAATTATCAAATGAGTGGTTTAGAAACCGTATATTTTGGTTTTATTAACCAGAATTATGTTACGAGATATGTCATTATCATACAGTACGGTAGTTTTATCAGAATATTTTTCTCCATGTAGATAAAAATTCGTTTTTAGAATTTTTAGACAGATTTAAAAAAGACAGCTTTTGTCAACCACGCATTAGATTAATTTTTTTTTATATTGAACACTAGTTGAATATTGAATCAGCCGAATGTTATGACAAAAGTTAAACTGTCAATAAATCAGTGCTGAATAGCACTATGAAGTCATGCACAAATTTGAAAGACATATAGCAACACAACACCCAAAAATAATTCCAAATTTATTTATTTATTATTATTTGTTATTGTTATTATCGCCGGAGGCTTTACGGTATTAGATGAATAGAAACACAGTTTTAGTAGGTCATCCCGTCAAAATAATGATGAATTTATTCAGTATCTTTTGAAATGATGCTATTGTTCAAGACAAAATCATGATGATTAAAATGTACCAATATTAAGCGATTTTTTTTCTAGTACTTATTCCTTTTTAAGGCAGGTTGAACATTTTTATCACAGTATTTATATTAAAACTGTCTAGTGTTGATGCAGTTTTAATTGGTAACAAAATAAGTAACTTTACCAACATTAATATAATATTGAATTAATATTGATTTATATTTCACGAATTCACATGATACCAAAAGATACTAAAAGATCAATATTAGAGTTTTGATTTATGTCCCACCTAAATGAAGTAGTACCATTAATCCATTGATTTTAGTTCTCACTACAAAATTTATTTTATTTTAATTAGCACCTATTGACAAAATTAATTATGGATCATTGGATTCAATAATATTATGGAGAAATTTTACTTTTCTTCTAAACGAATTTTCACCATTTTTCCATTAAACGTGCGTTTTAGTACATATTTTTTTTATTTCAGTTAATAGCGATTATCAAATTAAAAAACGCTATGATCATCACTATTAGTACAGAGATTTACTACGCCTCTCATAAATGTATTAGTATCATTTCTCCATTAACTTTCCTCCTTTTTACGTAGTTTATTTTTTTATTCAATTAATATCTTTGACCAAAATAATTCTAACATCAATGTTTTCAATAATACTATAACGATTTTTCAGTTTTTCTCCTCAGCAATTTTGTACTCTTTCCTCATTAATTTTGCTTTACATTACATAACTAGTTTTTCAAAGAGAAAACTTGGTGGAGCGAGGACAATAATTCATTTAGGAGAAGCATAGTAAATTTCCTAACTAACACTGATGCCTATAACTCGTAAGTAATTTGAACATCGGTGATTATTGAAATAAAAAAATATGTTCTAAAAAGCATAATTAATGGAGAAATGGTACAAATTTCTCCTAGAGAAAAGTTAAAACGCGTCATACTATATTTTACACCTGTAATGCCATTCTAAATTTGGTAATAATTGCTAATTAAAATAAGACAATAATATATGTACATTCGAAAGCAAAATTAAGTGAGAAAAATTAATAATTCTTTGTGGCAAAACATAAAAAGTTAGAGTGCTATTATTTACACAAATGATGCTTAGTTAATTATGGTAATAGATGCCGAGTGAAATAAGAAATACGTTTTAGAATGAGAAGCAAAATTAATGAAAATATGTTACTAACTAGGTCAGGAGGAACGTAAATCACCATACTATTATTGATGCCAATGTGTTAAATTAATTTTGTTAATAGGCATTTTTGGTATTATTGGTATTTGTCATGGTGCAATTTACTGTAGAATTGTTAACACAGTGTCAGAATTTTCCTTCTAAAATTGTGGTAAAATAACAGGTACGCAGATGCAAGGAACTAAGTCACTTCACTAGGTGAATTGTTGGTGTCACAAAATTCTCGTTGCTTAACCGTATTTATTGAAAGCAGTTAATAAACGTTTTTCTCCACAGTTAACAGTTTGAATACCCTTTTATTTATGGTTATTTGACTGTTTTTTAATATGGTCAAATAACAATTAAATAAATTGCAATGTAACCTTTTTTTCGAGAAATTTCAATTAGTGCATACACGCGAATGTAAGCTTTGTTCATGTATTTGCTGCGTATTAAAGCTTCAATTAATACTGCGCAGTTTCAATATCGATACTCTGATAGATAGGTTTTTTACGAACCTTTTCAAGGGGTAACTCTCAAAAAATAGTTTTCACGTACTTAATTTCGAACTTCTGAAAAACTTTTTTTCTACCAACAAAACAGAATCTTCTACCATTATCAAAACAGAAAACTTCTACCATTATTATTCCATTAATTTTATAACGTAAAAAGCTGATTTTTTCAACGTTAATTTTTATTTAAGATTTTTAAATAAAAAATTTAATTTATTAATGTTTTTAAAATATATTAATATTTTAATGTGAAATAATGCATTGAAATATTTATGGCCAGCTCTCTATTCCCTCAGCTTGCAAAAATGAAAATATGTTTTCATTGTTTCAATGTCGTCTGTCATGAAAACAGTATTCTTAGAGAATGTTTAAGAAGATATAAGATGATGAAATCGTGATAAAGAATTTCCTTAATCATGGTAAACTAATGGTTTAAATATTAAAATAAAAACATTTTCTAGAAACAAATATTTAGTTTGCCATAACTTATAAAACATAAGCAAACTACTATATTTGACAGTCAGTGGTAATTATATATGGTTATTCTTATTTGACCAAACTTCAGTTTAATTTCAAAGTATTCAAGTTTATTAAAATATTTTGTTACCAATAATAATAATAATCATTATTTGTTATCTTATTTTTAAGACACGATCTTTGAATCTTCAAACTTTATTATCATTTTTGTTTAAAGGAAATAATTATATCGGTAGTTATAGGTTAAAGGAACTAAGAAGCAGAATTCACAAACGCGACGAACATTGTCATGTTTTGATTTACACAGTACACCGGCCACCGATAATGCAAATAGGTTTAACAAATACAACAATATCGTGATAATTATCGTAACTATAATTATCGAATACAATAAAATCGCCTTTCTTATCAATAACATATCAAAAGGATATTATCCTGAATATTATCTGGTAAGCCATTCCATAAAACATTTATATTACCCTACGGTTGGAATACTATGTTTTTTTTAAGACTGGAAAAAAAAATTGTTTTTTCTCCAAACAAATAGTTTATTTAAATCTTTTATTTTTGAAAATACACATAAGGGCGACCAATGCGCTGAAATACAAAGTAAGGTAAAACAACGTTTAAGAGCACTAAAAATACATGAAAATTGCTCTTAAACGTTGTTTTACCTTACTTTTATTTTTGGTTTGGAACAACTAATTGGGGATAAAAATCTGAAAAACTGAAGGTTTCTTGAAATTTTAGGGGGACCGTAAAATAATGCCGTTTCGGAGTAGTAAATACTCGCCCGTTACTCTTAAAAACCAATTATTTTTTTTCGATCCATTTCGATTAATTTTCTGTTCGGTAATGAGAGGTTGTTGCTAACGAGGCTGAGTACATTATTGACTAAAAATGAAATCTTGATAACAAATATCAGACGCAACGAAACGATATTATTTTCCTGTCCCCCTAATATTTAAGCCCCTATCTGAAATTTCTCTTCAGAATATGCCACGCTGTTGCTACAGATCGACTTTCTGAAAACGTGTCTGCTAGAAATTGTGGAATTATCCATTCTCGGCTGTCAACAACATCTGATCGTATTACTGTAAAGTTATTTCCATACTGCAAGGACAGATTTGCAACTTATTGCGTTAGTGATTGATCCTATAATTCAGCTAAAAGGGTTTCTTCGACCACACTAAAAATATTTCGCCACGTTATCGGATAAGCAAAGATCAGAAGTTCATTGAACTTCGACAGCTAAGAGCAATAGCTAAAGAAAAACAAAAAAAAAATAAAAGGAAAATAACCTGCTTATAAGGTATTTTAATGTTCTAAAATTAATCTTCAAAACTCTGGACTATAATGACCGGATTGACTGAACCGTATCCATATTAAAGTCACTGTTCTATTACTTATAACACTGTTCTATAACTAAGATTAATAGAGACGAATTAAGGAAGCTTCCAGAAATGGAATTAAAAGAACAATATTTTAACCAAACTGCCGAGTTATTACCAAACTACTGAAAAATGTGACACAAAAGCATTAGCTGCAGTCAAGTGATATTTATATTCAAACTTCAATAGAGTGACATAGGTTATATGATTCAACTCAAAGAGAGATCTTCGAACTAAGGTAGGCTTATTTCCGACTTTAAAAACTAAATATTAAACTTGAAACAAGAAGATGTAATTATATATCAAATGTTAAACTTTCGCGTGTTTACGAATTTGTCATTTTAACGCTTTCCGAATTCGATTTGCAACGTTTTATTTAATTGAAATTAGAATTTATTTAGTTGATTATTAAGCAGATTTTCTATTAAATAATTAAAACTTTTTCGGGAAAGTTATTTATTTCATACTTCTGAGGTTTTACATATTTTGTAATAGTATTAAATTTTAAGTTCAAAATTAACGGATTTAATGCATCATTTAATTAATATTTTATTGAATACTAAGATAGGCACTGATGTATGGGTTAAAGATAATAATAATAATATTCTCACAAATATTATAACATTTTAGCGCAAATTGAACCGTTAGAACAATTAATTTTTTTGATAATAAGATATTAATATAAATAATAAAATATTAATAGAATATGTAAGAAGATATTAACCAGATTTAAATCGACATATTTATTAAACCTAAGCGTTATTAATAACATCGTGATTTTCTGTTTTTGGAATTTAATAACATTTTGATTCAATAGGAAAACCTCAAAATATATATTAGAATTCTGAAATTTTGTATTTTTTTATTTACTATAAAGCAATGCTTTTGGCAAATATAGAATTTAAAAGTTTAAAAAAATATGTTTTTTTTTCGCCACACCCTATCATCGGTGCTACACAGTGAAATTTAATTTTTAAAGACCACATAAGTTTTCAAACTACATTTATACTATTAATTTTTTTCATATTTATCAACATTACATGGATCTTATAAAGATAATCTAGCATGTTCTTTCCGCTGTCCCTATTTCTATTTTTTCAAGTTGAGGTGTTTCTCTAGAATACGCAAAAAAGTCGAATTCCTATTCTATTTGATCTTTCGTGTCAGCGCTGAGTATTTTCTCAATTGAAAATATTCAAACATTCCTTTTTTCCAACGAAAAATTTCTTACATGACATTATATTTTGTATTCAAGAAACCGGAGAATCGTATACATATTTTTCTTAACACTTCAAGATTTTTATATCTTCTGAAGTCTATATACGATGAAAATCAAGATATTAGGTGGAGAAAAGATGCAAATTAATGTTTTTTCTTTTTTTTTCGCAAAATTCAATACAATTAACTACTGCAATGCACGATAAGTATAAATTAAAATTTTTTTCTTACTTAAATTTATACTGTTGTTTTAATGAATACCATGCATAATAATCGCATGGCTGTATAATAACATTTGTTTTCTAATAGATTCCTACAAAAAATATTGTCTTTAGATTTGGTTGTCAAATAATTTAATTTATATCAACGTTTAGCTCAGAAATATTTTATTATAACATTGTTTTTTCAATATGGCAATGCGTTAGATGTTTCACTTTAAATGTGTATTAGTTTTAAAATTAACATATATAAGTTGATCTTACATACAATACTTAAATGTTTTTTTGTCATAATCATTTAATTTTTTAAGATAATTTCTTAAGAAAATTTATCAGTGGGATATTTTTGATATATATTATTCGTTCTGAGTAGGAAAAATATTTCATTGTTCCTATTACTCAGAAAAAAGTAAAAACGGAATGACATTTGTTTCAGAAGGGCTGTATCCTAATTTTTTTTTTTTAAGGGACGAAATTATTAACTAAAGAAAAATATTTAATCGTTCCTATTACGCTGAAAAAAGCAAAAATAGAATTAAATTTTTTTCAGAAGGGCTGTATCATAATATTTTCTTAAAAAAAATATTATCTAAAAATTCGGTTGTCAGATAATTTATTTTATATCAACGTTTAGCTCTGGAATATTCTGTTATAACATTGTTTTATCCATATGGCAATGCGTTCGACGTTTCACTTTAATTGTGTATTAGTTTTAAACTTAACATAGATTAGTTGATCTTTCATACAATACTTAAATGTTTTTCATAATCAGATAATATTTTTAAAAAATTGCTCAGTGGGATATTTTTGATCCATTATTCATTCTGTGTAGGAAAAATATTTAATCATTCCTATTAATCAGAAAAAGTTAAAATAGAATGACATTTGTTTCAGAAAGAAGGTTTCCTAAAATGTGTGCCATGGCACCCTCTTTTGCCGCAAGATAAGCAAGACTTCAAAAGTCTAATATATATTACTCCAGCGGTTCTGTATGGAGCCCTAAATGATTGATCTTCCTTAAGTAGAAACCCTAGACTTAATTATTAAATTTCATTAGCAATCAAGGCGCTATTAACTAATTTGAAAATATTTAACGATTGGAATTTAATTCATCATTATAAAAATATTTAATGAGTATATGAAGTAGACATTTTTTTATCATATTGTTTCAACAATACTGATCTTAAAATCGGGTTTTAAGTCAGAAAGTAGAATTTACAAATCTCGAGCTTTATATATTTATATCTTTATTTTTAGTGTTTGCATAAACATAAAATGAATGAACTGAGATATAGTTTTCGTTGAAATAAAGACAGAAAATAAGGGAAATAAATGTTGAGATTGGTTGTTAGAGAAACATACTTCTCAGTGCTATTTTTATTTGATGTGAAAGAATGATGCAATTTTTCATAAATGCATTATTCATTCAATATATTGTTGTCAGAAAATAATTTTTTTTAATTTTAGTTTTCTTTCTTCTCAAGCATGTTAATGAAACATCTTCATTAAAATGATGTACTTTTTAAATAAATAATGGATATTTAATTAAACAAAATCTTAATGACCGGTTTACTAAATTTGTAACTGATTAAAACAGTCCTAGTTTTATGCCGTGCAAATGAAGAAACAATGTAAGTACCTCACATTAGATATCGAGAAAAGTGGCATGACAAATATTTTCTTACTATTGCTGATACTGTGTGTGAAAGAAATTCGAAAAACTTACAACACGAAATTTAATTTAAAAAAATAATATTTTGCAAGAAGTAGCTTATCATACGGTAACGCCAAATATATAGAAATCTCAATTTTGAATTTGTTGCCGCTTACGTTTTCTTTTGCACGGCAGTTTTCGGAACGCAGGTGATCCGTTCACCCCATGAATCACCATTTGGGAACCACTGTATTATTAATCCATCGATAGATAGCTGCTATTGTTTAGAAGAGAAAAAAAGTTTCATTGTCGTGTATAGAATTTTGGATTCATGTTACATACGAAAATTTTATCTCAAGAGAAAAAAAATGATGATTTTTACTCCATTTGTTGCTTCTTGTTTTGCCCTTGTGAAGCAAGGCATCAAGCATTCACTGCTTTAAAGAGAAAATATTACTTGGAAACAGTTGTCGAAAAAGTAACTCGTTTAACTATATCCAGGCAGCAAGCACACTTACCTATCGCATTAAGCTCATTTACAATACCTTCTAGTGTGCGTGGTTATTTCACTTTATTAATAATTCCTCCTATATTATTAATGAATTTTAAAATTGTGAATAACCTCTTATCATTTACACAAAAGAAACTACCGTCATACTTTGTGCAGGATTTCGCAGTTTTTGAACTTTGACATGTAAAAAAACTATGTTAATTCAAACTTTAGCAAAATTTATCCATATTATATTCATAACTGGACTCAGACGAGGGAATTTGATCAATATTGGCATTATTTGTATGTAATATTTACGAATAATAAGTCAAAACATACCTTGCACAAAGTAGCCCCCAAATGGGGCTACTTTGTGCAGCGATAGGAATTCAGTTTAATAATCATATTTTTAGTAAAATATTGATATAAAATTGTTAAAAAAGTTAATTGTTGACATTTTTAAAGACAAAAACATCAAGATATGTAAGGAAATTAGTTTGAAAATAATTTTCAGCGTTAAAAAACCATTTTTTTGAAGAATTTTTTTCTTAAAAAGAATGTTTATTTCAAAACATTTGAGTTTAAACAAAAGGAAACCATATACATTTTTAAACATTGAAATGGATGAAATTTTAAAAATAATAATTATTACATATTCATTAACATTTATAATATTGTTAAATTTGAACATAACATCCTTGAATGAACATGACAGAACTTGCTCTTCAGTTTCTGTCAAAATCACCTGATGTCCTATAAAATATATTTTTATGTGTTAAATCGTTTGATTAATTCATTAGAAAAATCTTTGTAGAAGAAAAATAATAGTTTACCAGGAAGTTTCACGTGTTTCTTGTGAATTTTATTAGAGATAGTATTTCTGTGGATTTTGTACTTCCGAGAAGCTTCTGCAATCGACATACCACCAGCAACTGCTTGCAAACATTGTTGCAGCTTTTCTAAAGTGTAATCACGGTAGTTTCTCGTTCCAGGTATTTTTTTATAACGTCTGACCATTTTTCTGTCGAAAAAAAAAACGAATGAAACTTTGCACAAAGTAGCCCCAAAGTGCATTTTTTTTCATTTTCCGTTTATTTGTTATTAATTTTCAAATTTTTTTAACGGTAACATGATATAATTGTTTATTAATATATAAATAAAAAATTTTGCACTTACGACAATTGTTTCATCAACGTCTTTGCATTTCACAGCTAAAGTTTCTACGCATACTTTTCGACATCCGACGTCCTCGGAAAGTTGTTGACATTGGATGAGCGAAACACACTCTGAGATTGTTTTAAAATTCGAAAAAAGGCTTGTAGTAATAGAAGAGACTTCTATCTTCAAATTCCACACATTTTTAACGTGAAATAAACATAATACTGAATAGCAGCACTTGAAAAATGCGAAATTCGAATTCGCACAAAGTAGCCCACGCTGTACAAATAGAATGACGGTAAGTGAATTTTAAAAACTTCATGTGTTAAACGTGTTTTTATTCTCACTACTAAAGATATTATTTTACAGTCTTGCAAAAATAAATCGCATATTATGCGTATGGATACCGTAAACAAATATATATCTTAAGTGCCGTAAAGCAAATTTTAATCTCATAAAGCAGTAGCAACTTGGCAGTTGCAACACTTCTTTTATTGTTTGAGAACATCTAGTTTAAAAAATTGTGTTTTCGAAATAAAGCAAAATGGAAATGTTTTTAGTATATTAAAATTTATTTTTGTAGAGCGGGTAGATATGTGTATCGAACGTTGATTGCATGGATCAAAGAAGAAGGATCGATTGAATTCAAATTACCATTAAAGAAAAGACAAATTGGTTAATTTATAAAATAAAGCGCCATTTTAAACTGCAAGATTTAAGCGAAGTGAAAATAGAAGAGCTTGCAATAACGATTATTTTTCTTTTGTAATAACATTCTTATTATTCTTGAAAATCTACAGGTGACGGAAATAAACAGATATTTTTAATGAATTATTTTACCACAAAATTGCACATTGCAGTAAACACAAATAACAAACTTTATGTGTTTTAAATGTTATTTTTTTAATATTTCAATACTTCATCCATGATTAGTTTTACTCCCAGTCAGTTATTTGCATGATATTAATAAATAATAACGAAAAGATTATTTAAAAATGAAAGACGAAAAAGATTATTAATTCCTAAGATAAGACTAAAAAGATTATTTAAAAATGAAAAAAATAAATACTGCCTAAATAAGGTGTTGGATGTAGAATACTTTAAAATCTCTTAACGATTGAAATAAACTGCCGTTTTAAAATCTCCCGAATATCTAGAATAATACATCTATTTCTTTAGAACTACATCATGTTAAATCTCTCCAAAAATCTTTTAAATTTCATCTAACTGCAACAGGAAGAAAAAAGAATTTCTTAAGATCAAAGAAAAGTTACTTTATTCCCGCAGCAGGTTTTTCCCTCATTAAACTAAAAAACTTCAAAGGCAAGTCTTTTCTAACCGAATTCCTGACATCTTTACAACTACGCGTTTTATTAGTGTCTGCGTTTCGAAAGCGGTGTAATGAATGTCAATCGGAACGGAATTAAATACAGTGGAAGTAGTTTTAGATGTTGCTAAGAGATAAAATTGAAATGAACGGAATTAAAGGTTGTCGAAGAATTCCAAGTATCTTAATATTTCACTCGGATATCTCGAAGTTTTGGACTTTTAGATTAATCTTAACTATTAGAAGAACATATATTAATTGCATTCTTCAGTAAGATTTTTATGAGATGCGCACATTTAAATTAAATATTTAAAATTTTAAAATTTTACACAGATATGGTTTCTATGAAAGTAAGTAGAGATATTAAAGTGATATTAACCACAGGGAGAAAAAAAAATCTTGTTAAATTAACGAACGTATAATGAAAAATCTGATAAAAAACACAGTTATGGTTCATATAACCAAACTACACGATATTTAAACCATTTATTTGCTAATTTTTCTGTTCATGTGGTAACGGTTTACCAGAAATCCTGATTTATACCTATATATATATATATATAAATATATATAGATTTACATAGATTATTAGATGAAATATAAATAGATTTATANTATATATATATGTGTGTGTGTGTAGTTATGAAAACAAATTTGGAAATGCTTCAAATTTAAATGTTATCTCATTTTTTGCACGCAATAAGGCATATTTGAATTTTGTCAATTTTCTTACAATCAATTACAGTCTTAAAATAATTTGAATATGCTAAAAAGAATTTGGCATCGATGTTGGCGAAAATGATCAACAGGATAAAACATAAGTACCCCGAAATTGAATCAATGAAAAACATAATTGTAAATAAATGGTTTTTATGCCATGTAATAAGGTATCCAGATTAAATTGGCAAATTTTACCACATTTGCCAAGTTTTATCGTATATCATAAAAGCATTTTTTATTCTTAATATTATCAAAATCATTACCAAAGCGCTTCGGTAAAAATTACCGAGCTTTTTGTTATTCTCATAAAGCCAGAATCATGGCAAATTTTACCATATTAAGGACGTTTTGTCCATATTTTTACCAGGGAAAGTTTTTATTATACTCTCAACATAAAATTCTCATATTTGTCAGTTCAGTAGTTTTAGAATTTTTTAAGCAATTATTACGAGATTTTTGAATAAAATTGTATAATATAAACGAAATGTTCGAAGAAATCGCTTCTTTACTCGTGTGCCATATCAGTGCATTTTATAAATTTATGTTGGTTCCTACTTATTTCATAAATATTATTCTAAAATATAACAGAAAGTAATATAATAGTAAAATATAATAGCATTTGAAATTTACAGTTAATTATGCGTGGTACCAGTTTGAATTATTGTCAATAGCTATATACCTTGCCCCTACATTGATATTGTAAGCGATTCATGAATATTTGTTATTTTACTTAAAATTCATTTGCTTTGTATGAAGAGAAAATACAGCTTTGAAAGCTGTTAAATGCACTGACTTATCAACAAATTTTTCCGAGTTTAGTTTCTGGCAATTATAGAATATTCATACACTCATACTACTTTTATTTTCTGTAGTAGTTTGAGACCAAACTTGTTGATCGATATTTCTTATTATAATTTTTCTGGTTTGAAGCTGTTAGTAAAAAAAAAAAAATCTGGAATTTGAGTGCTGATTTTATGTAGTGCTTTCAAGAAGTGATGTAATTAATCTAATAGATCGACAATGTTAACGCAATATAGCTCTGATAGTCGAGGAATTGAAAAATAAAATTTAAAAAAAAATGTGAAGAGTAACGTACGGATTTTTGTATTCGATCCCAGAAAAAAGAAAATTATTTCTAACCCCAAGCTTTAAAATTAGTGGCAAGTTCATTTACAGATGATGATGACACGTTTATGTAACCGTAAAACAATGACCTGTTTTTTTATCAGATCATTTCAACTGATAAACAATTATAATTTCTGACTATGTCACGCTGTTGCTAGAATTTCAAAGAGGATCGAAGATAGTATTTAACAGTTATTCTTAGTCAGCAGTTTAATTAGACATTTTTAATAAATTAAGTGTCTGAGTATAAAATTTGAAGGAGTAAATAGTCTTTAGTTCTAAGTTAAATGCAACAAACTGCATATTTCGAGAATTGTCTTTTTTATCAATAATTGATTGCCCAACTCATCAGTCATCTTTGGTGGCAAATGTTACTGTTTAACTCGAAGTCATACAAAAGCTGAACTATCAACTAAACTATTGTTTAACAATACTTTTTAAATCTGTTTCAAATTTCTACAATTAACTTGTTCAATATACTGACGCAATAGACGAGAATTTCTTACAGTAAAGCTCTGACATTTTTCTCATAGAGTAAAACATTTAATTTTGATTTCTCTTTTTACATTTCATCCTTTACTCTCTTTTTCGTAAATTTGGTTAAATCCATTCAATATTACTTTAAAGCATTGACATGAACTATTTAATTTTAATCAGATATTTTGTAAAAGAAAATATACACAAAAAAGAGACCATTACATTTTTAGTAGAAGTACCGTTAAATAAACTGAAATGTAACTAAGTTTTACTAGTTTCAAAGTAAAAATTTGAATAAAATGACTGATGATTGCTTGACAAAGTTCCGTTTTTTACCTTCTTTTTCGTTTTTTTTTACTATCACCAGAATTTGAGTGGATTCTGACAAAAGAGAATCGATGAGTGTAGTCACGCATCCTCAACATTTGCATAGATCCTTCAATGCTTAATTCATTTAAAATTCAAAGCACGGTTCCTACATTCAGAACTTCCATTTTTAAAATCATTTTCGATTCCATTGAACACGTTCTTGTTTAAACTCTCCCCTTAAGAAGAAGGTGTGCTCAGAATCGTGGGATGAAACGTGACACAATTTCATTTTTCTCGTTTTTTTTAATTCAAATATCAATGAGATAATTCATCAATGACAGAAAATGTAAATGCAAATTAGAGGAAAAAGGAGGGTTTTTCTCTTATGACATCCCAACCTCAATGTAGTTTATCTTGCGTGATATCCAATTGAACTAACAAGAATTCAAACTGATAAACATAAATCGTTGAAACAAGACAAAATCTCGAACAAATATGTCACATATATGACATTAAATAAATAGATTTATGAAACAGCGCCGTATGTTGAAGAGTCTCGGAGGAAAAAAATACAGTTATCAATTTACTACAGAACAACTTTTAAGCACATTTTGTGGAATTTTTTCTTGCTTAGCATGGTCAGTACATACCAATATATTTATTGTATTCTAAAATGACTGATGATTTGAAAATAAAGTTAAGAAAAACAGTAGGAGATTCAAATGTAAAATCTGCAGCCTTTTGTGTATGAAACCAGTTAATAATTCTTACATAGGTTCAAATTCGCCTAAGAATTTTGTCAGCAGATGGCGATGCTAGTATAAAAAGCCTATAGAATTTTTTTTATTTTAAAAAATCACTAATTTGAGCAGCAATTTGGCGGAATCAGGGAGAATAAACAATCAACTCTGTAAATAATTTTGTTAGAATGGTATAATAAGACAGCAGAAGAGATTGATTTGCAGTTTATTTTCCAGTCAGGAACGTCGCATGTTAGAATACTTACATGCTCATTTTTTTATCATGTTGGTTCTTCAGTAAAACACATTTCATATATTTCGATTACCTTAATTAATTAATTGATTAATCTTTGTCCAAGTTTTCTAAATATTTAAACTTATATATATATATATAGATAGATAGATAGATATTTAGATGTATAAATCGTAGTTCTAAATATTGTTTGCGCTAAATTAATTAGCATATTTGAGGTGTCAATACCTCAAGCCATCAAGATTGAGTCTTAGAACTTGAAGATCCAACCATTAGTTTGTATTTATTAT
>NC_092204.1:37020365-37028565 GCF_043381705.1 Parasteatoda tepidariorum
ATAAATATATATATATATATATTTATATATATTTATATATATATATATATATATTTACAACAAAGTAAATAAATACAAGAAAACACGTAGAAAGTTAAGAAAAACAATAAGTTTCATTTGTTGCGCATAAGCTGCAAGTAAACAGAACTCATTAGATAAGTTCAAAATGAAGATTATAGGAAAATTATAGACATATGAACAAGGGGGAGGGAAATAATAATGAAAAAAATAACAAACAACTGAAAAAAAGGATGAATTTTTTTAAAAATATCCAGAAAATAAAACATATAATCTTTTCACCAGCCCATACGATTATATCCGCAAAAAAGAGTGCGTTCTGATATTGTATCAATATAGCCAAAGTAAAACATATTAATACAATAGTTTGAGGAGCATTCAAATAAAAAATTTTTACAAAAATTACAACAAATAAAATAGAACACAATAAGTAAAAATAACACGTAAAAACAGAAAATAAAATAAAATAAAAAGAAAAAACAGTATAAAACAAAATCTATAAAGCGAGTAGCGAAATCAGATGTACTTACATGAACGGGGAATTTTTCAAGAATGATTTAAAAATATTTTCGCAACAAGATTGCCAGATTACAAAATATGAAAGCAAAAGCACAAATTGAGTGTAACTAGAAGAGTTTTGTTTTAAAGTGCCGTTCTTACTGCATTGCTGAAGTGATATTTGTTATGCTGTGCATTGATTTCTTAGTTACCAAGTATGGGCCCGAAATGGATGTGCGCAAGGTAATATTATATTGGATAATTTAAAAAAGTTGACCTTAAATAATTTTAGAAAATAAATATTTATTTAAGAAAAAATATAAAATAGAAAAGAGACACATAAATTGCTTGTTTTGCAAATACTTTTAGCCACGGATTTGCCCGAAATGGATTTGCACATGGAAAAATTGTATAAGTTAATGAAGTAATTTTTAGTAAATAATTTTAGCCATGGATTGGCCCGAAATGGATTCGCACATGGAAAAATTATATAAATTAACAAAGAAAATGCTTAGTAATTATATCCAGAAAAATATACGATTAATTCAATGATTTAATATAAAATTTTATTACTTTAGTCTGGTATCCATTGTTTTTTATCAAATTTTGAAAAAAATTATCAATTTATTTTTTGGATAAATAAATATTACTATATATTCTTTGAATTCAGTTCATTTCATTAAAAGTGGTATTTAAATAGATGCTCATAGAAGCATTAGAATTCCAAGTAATTAGTTTATTAATATCAAAATTAAAATAATTTCTTTTATCGTATAAATCAACAAAGCAGATATTTTCAACTTTCATAATTCCCAAATCCAAAAAATTGAAATTAATATTATCATTACGAAGTAAGATTAATTCCTCGGGGTAAATATCATTTAATAAAATATTAATCTCGAAAATTGAAGATAATTAAATCATCAATATATCTAAAAACAAATCTAATACTACTAAGAGTGTAATTTTTTTCATATTAATGCAAAAAGAAGTTAGCTAAGAGAGATGAATAATTAGATCCTTGTGGTATTCCATCAATTTGAAGAAAAATATCCTTTCCATTGTAAAGATAATTACTAAAAAGACAAAAATTATTCAAAATTTCCCAATAATCAATATCCTAACAAAGGATATTTTTAAAATCATAGTAATAATTCAAAAGGACATCCTTTAGTTTAGAAAGGGCTATGAAAACTAG
Organism: Parasteatoda tepidariorum; assembly: GCF_043381705.1. Taxonomy (NCBI): domain Eukaryota; kingdom Metazoa; phylum Arthropoda; class Arachnida; order Araneae; family Theridiidae; genus Parasteatoda; species Parasteatoda tepidariorum. Next base: position 37,022,080 of record NC_092204.1, read on the forward strand.
AATGCTATTAAAAAGATCCTGGAAATCAAAAGTCGCAATAGAATTTATTTTATTATGTTAAGTGAAATCTAAAATAGGTTGATTATAAGTGATAATCCAAGAGAAACCTTCTTTAGAAATATTGTTAATAATTTTATTTAAGTAGTTAGAGAAAATGGATTGATGGAATTAGATCCACATGTGATAGTTCAAAATTTTAAAGGAATTTTATGAATTTTAGGACAGATAATTAAGTGAGGAAATTGTGTATTGCTAATTTTAATTTTTAATCTCTTATAAAAAGCTGAAATTTTTTTAATGACAATATTATTATTAAAATTACTAAGTTTAAAATTTTTACTATTTTTTAATTCCGTATTTAAAAGTTTAGCATAGAATTTTTTCATAGAATATAGCATAATTATTGTTAACTTTGTCTAGTTGCTTAATTGATTGAACAATATTAGAAAAAATGGTTGGATTGTTACTTTTATTTAAATTATCCTTATTATCGAAAACAAAGTTTTTAAAGTAATAATAAACACCCCATTTCAATTCTGTTAGCATACCTAAAGGTAAAGAAAATCTATTTCATATCTTTCAACAAAAACTATTGAGATCATTAAGAAAGTATTTTAGAATTTTATTGATTGATATATGGAAAATGGGTCTAAATTTTGTGCCTTTTATCATTAAATTCCTAAGTTCTAGGTTTCCTATAATATTTAAATTACCAGTAATAATATGTTTACGATGTTTATCAACAAAATCAAAATATTTCTCTTCCTCACAGTGACATTCATAATCAGATATATTAATACTCCCTAAATTTTTGCTTATATCATTATAGTTAAATATGGTTCTACCAAGAGATTTGTTATATTTAAGACTTTTACTAATGTTAAAATCTTTTAATGGAAATAAAGCTTTAAAATTTTCAAAAATTCCCTTTCATATGTGTATAATTTTCCTTTGTTTTATCCTCATTTTGAACATATATATATTATAGTTTATGACGCGTATGCAAAGAAAATACATTATTTAAAATTCATTTAAGAACAATTCATTGATTTTATGTGTAGATAAAAAATAATTTCAAAACTTTTTTTAATGTTCCTAAATAATTCATTCAATTTGGCTTTTGTATCTAAAATCATTGCTTTCTTTTATTTAAAAAAGTATTCATCTTCTGGAGAAATTGCAATCAAAGCTTATTTTGCAGAAAAAAAATTAGCATAAAACTATTAACTCTTCTTCTTAGAACAATACAAATGATTTGATCTGCATTGATTTTTAAAAACGTAAATAATAATTCTAAAAGACCGAAATTAGAAATAATAGAAAGCAGAAAAATAAAAAAAAATTTCAGTATTAGAAAAATGTAGCTATTTTCTCTTTCTCCCTTGTTATTAGGTTCGTTACATGAATTGAAAAAAATTAGAAAAAAACATAAAGTTCAGGTATTGTTATCAAATAAAAAAAATTCAATTTAATATTTTAAATAAAAAATGCATTTAAATTATTTATTTTTTACTCAACAAATTCTTGATGCACTTTTTTGCTGATAAAAAATAATTATAAAATAAATAGGAAAATTTTTTTAGCGTTGGAAAGTTAATTAAAAGTAACTAAAGATTTGTCCCAATGTTTCAAATTTTTTTTTCATATGAGTGACAAAGTAAGGAAAATCTTATTTTGGTAATGTTTGTATCTAACAATTTGTTTATTATTTGTGTGAATAAGAAAATTTATAAAGATTATTAAATTAGGAAAAGATATTTAATATCTGTTATTTCCTTTTAGAAAATTGAAAAACATAGTTGCTTTAAACTTAATAAGTTTAATAACAATTAACTTTTTGATATTAATAACTTTTTACCATATGGTTTAGGCAGGATTCTTGGTAAAAATTGTTGATTTTAATTAACATTTGCTTGAATGTCTCTCTTTTTTGAGAATTAGGCAAGAATTTAAGAAAAAGAAGGGAATATTCAACTAAACTTTGCTAGAATATTACATTTTTCTAAATATATTTAGCAATCAAAAATAAAATAATCATTTTCAAAATCAGACTTCTAAAAAATTGGCTTAGCAATAAAATATGCCATATTCTAAGAAATTTCTACAAAATTAGAAGCGTGGGTTATCAGTTTAGAAGGCCAGCAGCCTTCTATAAGAGATACGCCCAGTATCCCGTGATCGTAATGAATTACAAAAAAACTGCTATTTTATATCAATATTTCAAAAAATTAGATAGTTAATTTATACTGTTACTATAAACAACTTCCTAACAGGATTCGGGGATAAACAGCATTTTAAATGGTTCATTAAAGCATCTGGCCAGGGACACAAAGATCATAAACTAAGCCCTAAGGCCAAACACTTAACATAACATTTATGAGCATAGACTTCATTTGCGGTCAATGGTCATCTATTTAACGAGAAAAAAACTTACAGGCAGATTTATATTTTACGGCAATGCTAGCTTTACAGGCAGAAATTTATTTTTACGGTCATTGACTGAAGTACTTTTAGCCTGTCACTTGCCGTAATGTATGGCTGAAACTTTCTCAGAGTGCAGACAGAATAATAAAGTTACGAACCAAATGCTTAAAAAAATCAATAAATGACCTAATGTATGAATTTATTTTCACATTAATTGTTATTATTAAAGCAGAAATACACAATAACAATAATAATAATAATAATAATAATACGTGAAACCTAATAATAACAATACGTACACGTGAAACTTTTATACTTAGCCGTTCACTATTATTCAAAATTTATAATTAGGCCCAGAAAATTTAATTGAAACACAATTTTATTTCATAATTTGAATTCAAACATTAACAAATAAATATATTTAACTATTAAATGTTTGTTTCTTTATAAGGTTCAGCATTATAATAATAATGTTAGTAAAAATGTTAAGAAAGAAACATTTATAATAATAAAATTTCGATTTATGCTAATTAAATATTGCAATTTTGTTGATATAGTCGATCAATACAAATTATTACGTGACTATTTATTTATTTACATTTCCCAAGCACATCTTGATAAACTCAATCTAGGTAATATAGAATAAACCACTGTTAATTACCTATACGTTAATACATTTTTGATGCATGATATATATATATATCCGTCACCGCAGCTCAAGGCAGATATAACTGGTTTGAAGCAGTTCGGGACATCACTGGCAATCCCATACCAACTCGAATGAGAAAATCTTGCTTGTCCCAATTAATTCGAACACTATAGTNATATTTGGAGATGATATATACGAGTTAAATATGATAGATTGAATTTAATGTAATAAAATAAAAACTACTAAATAAGATCTAGCACCCCTCAAACAACGTCAAAATAAATCACTTTCCGAGACATAAACATTTCAAGAGAGATTAAAATTTATATTTCACCACATCTTTTGGAAGTATATATTATTATACTGAATCATTCAGCTGAAGAGATCTATTGGAATGATTCTTTAATCCCGCTCACGGTAGATTGAATACCAAAACTTTCTGGGGGTTTTACTCTACACATATTCACGGTGGCTTCGATAAATCGATTCTAGTTTCTCAGCATGTACGTGACACTGTAACTTGCGACTGTTCTGCCGTTGCCCGAGGAAGGCAAATAAAACCAGAGGCAAGAAAAGAAATGTATCGAGCTGTTACGTAGTTTCTACTGGAAGAGACGTGAAAAGGAGTAAAATATGCCACAAACGCAAAGAGGATATGGAAGAGTCAGGCCATATATTTCGATTAAATGCTTCTGGAACACTGATGTTGTGTTCCAATAAAATGTTTCTATTCCTGAACGGCGGGGAAATAAATAAAACAATCAAACTGCGGGCATGTTTTAATGATTGGGGATATTAAAATGTTATTCCCTGTCTCTGTTTAGCTACACTTACATAGTGTTTGGAATTTGAATATTATGGTTTATAAAATACAGTTGAATATTCATATTATTTGAATATTATGGTTTAAAAAAAATTCAACATTCATTTCGATATTTGTTTCTTTGACACTTATGGTGTGGCTCAATCAAATATAACTGCATCTAAAGGGTGTAGAAATAAGACAAACAGAAAAATAGTGCAGTTAGTCGCATTTCATTGGGTGTATGGATACTTTACGTTATAACTATTGTTGAATACCCGACTCAATTCTGAGTTTATGACTATCAGTGTTCAACTTCGCATCCTTTTAATTTTCATACCAATCCTAGAAGCTGAACAATAACCAGAAGCATTGAACAAACTAGCCTTCGTAGAGGATCCTACCCACATTTGCGTCACAATGAGAAGAAAACTACGTAAACCTGGGACGGTTATCCCAACGTCAAGGGGATTCTAATCTATCGTCACTCTACCACCGAGGATATTTAATGACAGAATTGTGGTCGGAGCGAGTCGGGAATAGAATTCGTATTTACCAGTCACCGCAGGAATTCGAACCTGGGTCACTTCATTGGACAATGAATGCTCTATCCTCTTAGCCACCATAGTTTGCTGTTTCCTCCAAGAAAGCTGACATTGTAGATCAATAAAATGTTGTGATTTTTATATCGTGGGGATGTTAAAAGTTCTAATGATGGATCAATTTTAATGACTTTGGATATTAAAATTTCAGTCTTAGATTTAGCAGCGTAGATTTAGAATATTACTGTTTTTAAAATTCGATAATTTTTTTTAAAATATAAATTTAAAACCATATCTTACAAAGAACTATTAACATATTTCTTATTGCTTAAAATCTAAATCACTATTTCATTATTTTCTTTTCAATGTATAATAAGCATTTTAATTCTTATTAAGTATATATGGCATGAGAATGGAAATCAATTCTATTTATAGATTACTTTCTACAATCTGTGTCATTCATTTACATGACATTCTTGAAATTGTTGCATGATTAATACATTGCTTTGTCTTTATTAAAAAGTCTTCATTTATCGCTTCTGATAATTATTTGATGCCAATCCAGACGAATATAATAGGCAAAGAAAAAAGTCGTTGGAAATAAATTATGACAATTTATAGCCAAACCATGCACTATGAGAATTTCCGCTCTAAAAATCATGGTAAAATAACCAGCAGTAGTCTGCCTGTCCAATTAGCCATAAAGTTTATAATTAGAAATATTTATATACTTAACGAGTTCGAAACCGTTTATAACTGGTATGGTTAAAAAAAATGGTTTTGTAAGCATTTACAAGTAACATAGGTTCAAAACCGTAAAAATTAAATTTAACTGGACATGTTAGGCTCATGTTAGGTAAGATCATGTTAGGCTTTTCGTTAGGTAATGTTGGGTTAAGTTGCGTTTGAGTTGCGTTTTGTTAGGTAAACTAGATACTATGACTTAATTTATTTAGTCAATGGTGCCATCTATCGTGAGAACAGACAAACATTATATGTTTTATGTGCAAGCACTACTCTTTGTGCGCGGATGAGAATTTCGGTTTCTAATTATCCGTGGTCACCGATTTAGGAATGGGAATTATTCCTGTGTAAAAATAATGAACGAAACATTGTCGTCTTAATGCTGGGAATCGAACGTTCGTTTAGACGGTCATGTGATTTTCAGATTAGCACTCTCGAAAGAAATATTCACCTAGTTGCTGGGAACTAAGTGACTTCATTCACCGCACATTTATTGGTTTAAAACTATTAGGTCTCCGATGATAAGAAATAAAAATGTAAATTTCTTATTCTTATCACATTCTTTAGATTTCAGCTTTTAATGAATATGCGGATTAAATTCTTGTTGTTTAACTGTTATAGATTAAAACAGATAAATAACTATTTTTCTCAGTTAACAGTTTGAATATTATCATGATAATTTTTTATGATTATTTAACTGTTATGTTAAAATAACAGTTAAATAAAATAGTATTTAACGATTTTTTTTATGGAAATTTCCATCATTGTGTATTCATCGATGAAGAGCTAAGTGACGTTTTTCTTCCTTTGCCTTTGCAGTTAATGCATACAAAAGGTGCACTGTAGGATTTAGCTGTATCAAGTAAATAATTGTTCGATTCCATTTATATAGTCATCATTTTGTAATTATATATATATATATCTTCGACTAATTCTTTTTTCCCACATTTATTTGGACAAAACTGATTTGATGTTTGCTTCTGCAACGTTATTGTTTAGCCCAATTAATGAATTGCTGTATAAATGAATAAAACTGTCAAACAGTTCACCTATTTTGATATTTGGAGATGTTAAAAGAATATTCTCTGCCTGTAATTTAGCTGCTTTCATAGTGATTGGAATTTGAATAATACAGTTTAGCTGCACTGTATTATTTAATGCAACACTTATTTACAAAAGAAACACTGAAATTGGTTTCATATTTCGGAATGATGATTATTAAAAAGTTTCTGCTCCTGAAAGTTAAATAAATAGATAATGTACTCAAACAGTGGACTTTTTTAAGGATTGTGGATATTAAAAATAATATATATATATATATATAA
>NC_092204.1:37028590-37036642 GCF_043381705.1 Parasteatoda tepidariorum
TATATATATATAAAAGGAAATGATCCCCTCATAAAACTCTAAACTAGGCTTTATCTTTCAAAGGTTTGAGACCAACCTATTTCTGTTCAATAACTGTTTGTTGAAGAACTTAAGGCAGCTACCACGCAATGATGACCATTTTGCTTTCAACATGCTAATTGTATTAAATTTGGCATCGATAACCTTTATGATATTCTTGGCCAACAACTAGCTGTTGCTGTAGTGCTTTACTACTTATATTATTTGTTCCATCTTTTTTAATGCATGTTACTAATTCTCATGAAAGATTCAAACTATGTTTTTAATGGCAAATACTTCACTGCACTAATTTTAGTTCATAGATTTTTTTAATGATAATTGAAAAAAAAATTATTAAAATGTGTAGATTTTCTTTTAATGAGCACAAGTAGAAATTTAGATTTTAAAACAAATATTTTGTAGAAATTATGTACGTACTTTCCTTAATACATCTAATAAAAAAAACACTTAAAATTTACTGAAAAAAATTTAGCTGTGCAATATCAGCGGAATATTTTATCCTCTAATTTTAATTCCATGGCACTGATTTAAATTTATAAATTAGTCTTTTTGATGTATTGGAAAAAAATAAAAATTAAAAATGTTCAGATTTTCTTTTCATGTGTACAAGTAGATATTTAGATTTATTTAAGTCAAATATTTCAGGAAAATGATCAACGCGTATACATATTCTACACCTTTCTTAATCCATCTAAGTAAAGAAATACCTGAATTTCACAAAATTTCTGAACTGCGCTGTATCAGCAATATTCTTTCGCTTCCTATTTTAGTTTCTGCAGAAAGTACACAATTTTTACCGGAACTCAAGAACCATTTCCCCATTTAATCTCAATTGTCATAAGCTAGTCACGTAAGGGGGGAAGACCGGATTTTGGCCTGGAAAATAAAGTTGACGGAAACGAAACACCATGAAGTTCACACTTCACTAACCTTTAAGCCATCCCATTGTCACATAAATCACGTAATTGCAGTTTCGTCTTTCAACTTTGTCAAATCAAATTCTATTCTGATTTACTTCTTGTTTTCCAAGTCTAAAGACTTAGTCTTCAAAAAAATTGTAATTGAATATCTCAATAGAGTAGAATGAATAATTTTACATAATGTTATTAGAATGTATTTTATAACCTCTGAGATTCTTAACTCTCTGCAAAAATGTTTGGAATTTTCTTGCTTCGTATTATTTTCTCAACTTTTTGCACAGTCGGTCTTGCCGATGAGCAGACCTAGTACGTTCTCCAGAGGTGGTATCCACTCTTTCAGGACCACCACAATGGGTGAGATACCGTTGGTCATGTTAATTTGGACGTCTAGTTTCTGCCACACTAGATGGCAGCACCGAGACTTTATTTGGATGCTAAAGTGCACTAGGAATTTAATTGTGCCGGAAATGCCAAGAGCCAATAAGGCACTCCAACTAACCATTCTCAACTAAAACCATTAAAAAAAAATACAAAATCACCTTTCCTTAAGTTTGGTAAGTTCGGGGAGTAATTTCCGAAAAATAATTTTCTTATAGTATACGTAAAAACAGAAAAAGTATGTATGAAATGTTTAAAACATCTAAAACTTGTTTAAAAATATTCGTTTTATATTTAAAATCACTGCAATTAAATAATTGGTAAACTTAATTATTATTATACATTCTGGGACCTCGAGACTTCAAAATACTGCACATACACTCTATAACAAAAAAATCGACGCACCAAGAAGGAGTTGTCCGAATGAAACGAACATTGGTGGATAGGAAGACAATGTACAGAATAGTAAATGATTAAATTTTCAGAACAATTGAATAATTTATTGCAGAGTTACAATAACAAGTTCAATATGGTGATGACCCGCCTCTAGCCTGGATACAAGCGGTCATACGGCGTGGCATAGACCGATAAAGCTTCCGGATGGTCTCTTGCGGTTTTTCCTGCCAAATTCGATCCAATTGTCGAACGAGGTCATCAACATTCCGTGCCAGATGCAATCGCCTTCCCATCATATCCCAGACATGCTCGATGGGAGAGAGATCTGGTGATCTGGCAGGCCAAGGAAGTGTTTCACAAGCTGCAGACAATTCATAGCAAATCGTGCCGTATGTGGTCTGGCATTGCCTGCTGAAAAACTAGCCTAGGGCGTTGCAAAAGGAACGGTAGCAAAACAGGTCTTAGGAAGTCGTCGACGTTCCGCTGTGCAATAAGTATACCTATAATGACGACCAAAGGGGTCAGGCTGTCAAAGGAAATGGCACCCCAGATCATAATACCTTGTTGAGGGCCGGTGTGGCATGCAATAGTGAAGGCAGGATCCCCCTCTGCCCTGTGCGTCTCCAAACACGTCTTCGATGATCGTCAGGACACAGTTGGAAGCGGGATTCGTCGCTAAAGACTATACGTCCCCCAGTCGGCATCATTTCAGCCATATATGTTCAAAACATTCATGCATACGAAATTTCAAAGCAATCGGATGATTGCTTCTTGGTGCGTCGATTTTTTTTGTTATAGAGTGTAATTAGAAATATAAATTTAACTGTCAAAAAGAATCTAAACATTAATTAAAATTAAATCATTCATAATTTGAATTCTCTTCACAAAAGTCCGATACATTATAACAAAAATGTGCTTTTAATTTTGAATAATTTTGAGAAGGTAACAGAATCGTAATGTACCAATGCAATCGTAATATAATAGATAAAATGACATTTATGTGCCTGGTTTGCTAATTATTTACGAGCATAAAGAATAACTTAGATCATTATTATAATTTCAAACTAAATAATAGTATTGTATTTTGAAAATAAAAACTAAATAGAACCTCCAAATATTGAAGCACTGTGTGCCTCAGGCACGATATATTTCAATCCCAGATATTTTAAGGATCCGTTCTTTTGTTTGGCGATTTTCCACTCAACTGTTATTTATCTTTCTTCCTTGTTTGTGCTTTTCAGGTAAACGGCTCGTTTGTATTAACCCGCATATTTCTTTTACCTCTTCAATCGTTGATATTGGAATTCTTACTTATATACTTTCCAAACAAAGTAACTTTAATTTAACACGATAAAATTGTTGAAAGCTTCATTTATTACAAAATCAACGCTTTTTGTGTTTTTTACAAGTATTGTCAAAGTAAATTGCTTAAACAGTATAAATTATTTTGCTTGAATTCTTACTTTTTAGAATATTGCAAATATTTATACTAATGATTTTTCTCTTTTACATAGTGCTGCTATATAGAAAAATTTAAAATTTTCCATTGCAGTAAGGCTTTATAATTTGCTCTGTACTAGTTCAAGTTAATGCTCAATTAATGCATGTTTGCGGAATTAGGACCATAAAATTAAGCATAATAACAGAAATATATTTTTTTTGGTTTAATTGCTTCAGAGAAAATTTTAAAATGAAATGAAAAGTATTACATAAATTAAAAATTTTAAAGTATTTTTCCTCTTTTTTTTTAAGTCAAAGTCATACAATAATATTTTACTGTAATTAAATAGAATAACAGCAGGAAAATATATTTTATTGGAAATGCTTTGCTTGTTTTTTTTTATTTATTTAAAGTATCATTGTCGAATGAACATTTCTGTTTATTGTTTCTCCCAATTAAAACTATTTTCTTTTCTCTCACATCAAGTAACAAATTATGATACAGTTAGGATCCAGGTTTTAACGAATAAAGAAAACAATTGTAGTAAAAAATGAGATTTCTGATACAGTGAAATTGATGGGATAGATAAAACACGAAACTATTCCATATAAATTTCATTTTGGCCATGTGCTATAAATTTTATAACAAATCAGAATGTTGTTATTGTTTTTTTATGATGTTTTGTCACTTTAAAATGCCTTTTTAAATAAATTAATTTCAAAAAAATTTCAAGCCTGCGTAATCTTAACTCTATTATTAAATCTGTTAGAAAAACTGTATGATTTCTCTAATTTTCTCTAGTCACTCTCTCTAGTTAACTCTATGATTAAATATGTTTTGTGCTTAGTTATGAAGTTCTACGGATTTAATTTTTTTAGAATATTGATAGCTTTTCATCAAGTAAGCGTTTAATCTAGTTTTTCAAGCCGTTATTATCTTATTTTTTGATATTTGTGACAATTATTTTCTTAAAAACAAATTGTACGCATTCCACTTCAAAAATCCGCGCAATTTTCTTAGTTTCTGAATAGTATGCAATAAATGAAGAAGAGATTAAAACTCTTGTTAAAAATGCTTTAATTATAAGTTTAACATCATTGACTGAAAGTGCAGGTTTTTCATAACACAAGCTTAATTAACTATTTTAATCATAGTTTACAGACTACCTAGAGCTATAAATAAATATGGTCTTAAACTACTAACTGTAAAAATATTTCAAAAAAATACTTCACTGTAAAAATATTTTTCAAAATTTAGCAAAGACGAGTTGAAATAACTCTAAAACAGATGATAATCGATTATTTGAAAACTCCATGCATTAAAAATAGAAGCAGCATATGCTCATTTTTGAGTAAAATATATGAAGAGAGAGGGATGATAATCTCTGGGTTGTTAGCAGGCTTTTCTAACCACTATAGTTGTATACATAGTCCAAACTGGCCGACGAAATGTCACATCAAAGCATACCCATTTCTATTTGCAAGGATACAAAGGGTTGCAATTTGAAAAAAAATTTATATGGTCCTAATAGCTAAGTAAGGAGATAGGTAATTTTAATTTCACTTTGTTCTTATTTCACCATATCCGAAAAATTTTAAAGTGAATGGAATGTGTGTTCATTGGTGTGCTCATTGTGGTGCCCGTTATATAATAATTCCTTACTCTGTCTGGACAGGGGAGTAGAACTGTGGTGATTAGAGCATCCTACTAACGACCCAGAGGTCCTTGATTCGAATCTCGCATGCGGGCAACGAACATCTCTCCCTCACATTTTTTCCAACACCTGCAATTAGCTTAAAAATGAGTGTATTCTATTTAAAATTTAAATCCGTGAGGTATACATATTTGATAATTATTTGTTTCAGAGCTATTTCAACGCCTTTTTGCTATGCTTTTTAGAAACCCCTTTTTACAGCTTACATTTTCAAAAACAAACATTTCTGAAGATAGTCACAGAATTTTTCCAAAGTGGAATATTTTTTGAAATGTGGATCTGTTTTTTTTTGTTGTGTTGTTGTTTCTAATGCCACTTGCTATTCCAGCAAGCCTGCCTTTTGAAACTAATCGAATTTAAGAAACAAATGGTCATTTCTTGTATTCAGTGCAGCCATCTATTGCCAAGAATAAGACTTCAGCCACACACCCACGTCATGATCCGTTTATAAGGTAGACCCATTCATGCACCCATTCTTCCCCAGATTTTAATTTTGACCCGGCACTGAGAATGATCGTTCTCCAATTCAGTATCCCCAGCGGCATTGATTGTTTATGGAAATCTGGAGAAGTTTGTAACCTGATATATTTAACGTGCGCCAGTCACCATTTACTACATGGGGAGTCTTCGGCAGTTGGGAATCAAACTGATGACATATTGCACTTGAGCCCAACGCCCTACAAACCTGGCTATTCCGGCCTCAGAAATGTGGATCTTTATGAGCAAATTTACCTACAATTATCAAACTCATCGGCTTTTGTTAAAATGAATTATAGTAATACTATATAAGATAGACAGACATTTAAATAATGTTTGCACCATCTGTTGCTACAGACTACTTTTTAATATAGCATTATTATTTTTAAATACTTTTCTTTTTGAAATTTATTGCTGTGCACCGAATGAGTTATGTTGCCAAAATGCTTTGACCTTAAAAAAAGTATTTTATCTTAAATGTTTTCCATTTAAAAAAGAAGCTCTTGTCATCAGAATATGTATGTTTTTTTTCCACCAACCCCATGAGATTTATAGCTCTTTCTCTTTCTCTATCACAGAAGCAAACAAAACACATTAGATTCTTAAGAGTCAATAAAACATATCCTCGAGCAATAAAAATCGAGAAAAAAAAGAGGAAAATAACATTAACTTCAGACATAATGTTCTATGACTTTTTCTTTTTCAAATCCTTGCAAATTTCTCACAAAAATTTATACACTGTAATTTTGAATGTCTCTCTTGTGAATATTAAACAAATAAAAAAGAAAAATACACAAAATTTTGTTGAATAATTTTAAATTAGCGAGATGATTTGTATTCCATATAAATTTTTGAAAAATGTGTTTTGTTGTGATTTTTTACAGAACATTTTAAGATCTTTTTTTTTTCTCCAGTGTTTTAAATCTTTAGTACATTTAATATTTTTGTTTTTATTGATTAATAACTAAGATCTATGCATGTATTACACGTGATGCATGATTTTGCAATTATTTTAGCTTTTTGCTGCTTTTTTTATTTAAGATTAAACATTGGATTTCATGATTTTTTTTCTAGCTCCTTATTTATGCAATTATTTCTGCCAGCATTTTTTATTTTAGTTAATTTGTTATAGGATTAATAATTTTGCAACCGAAACACTAATATGTGATATTCTGCGTACATAAGAATACCCTCTCACAAAAGTTTATTGCTGGCCATGTAGTTTAAGGCTCCATTCAAGACTTACAGGGGGCGACGTCGTTCTTTTTTCCTGGCGACTATATTCTCCACATTGTACACCAATCGCTTTTTTCTTCCTATTCTAGCTTGTGTCGAAGGATTTGTTAGGGAATAAGTTGCCACTGGGATAGAACTCTTACTCAATAACAGCTCCATATCTTAATTATCGTGCTAAAACTCAGGCAACGCATTAAACACAATAAATTACACCTAAAAATGAATATCTGGGGCAATGAATTAACGCTGCATGAGTAATAAAGGCAAGTGTTATTAGCTGCTAAATCAGCTTGAAAAAATATTTTTTTAAGATTTTAACTAAAGCCAACACCAAGTTTAGATTTGCAGAAACAAATAAAACCTACTCAAATTTTAAATATTACATAAACTGTTAAATAAATGCTAATATATTAAGTAAAATCAAGAAAATCTGGGGTTTCAGTTTAGCGTTATACATTAAGCAATTTTTTGTTTTAAATTTCTTAAGTTATTTTGAGATCTTATCATAGATATGTTTAAGCTGACATCACTTTACTTGCATGTCCACTGTAAATCACTCAGTTCCAGGTAGCAACCAATAGGAACACGTTTCTATTGCAATGCGAATATGAATCACCCAATAGGAATGCTAAAAACGACAATTGAAGGTTTTATTAAGTGATATAGTTCAACCTCTGAAATGGACACTTATTTTTTATTAAAACTCCTTTTTTAATTAATATGAAAGTGAAACATGCGTGGACTACTTCAATAAATTAGTATTTTTAAAGTTTTTGAAGGCACGTTTTTTTTATTTATATTTATGTTTTGTAAACGTCTTTTCTATGAGACTAAATTAATATCAAATGTCAATTGAGATGGAAAAAATGTGCTGAAAAATCAATGAGAAATGGTGCTAAATCTTTTAAGAGAACCTTGAAAAAATCAGCATATAATGCGAATAATTCTTTTAAATTTGGTAATGGTATTATGATAATTGTTGTAGTTTTAATAGGTATCAAATATACTAATATAGGTACAATATATTAAAATAATATTTTTGGCACCTATTTACACTGCATGAATATTGTGCAGATTTATAATAGACACTGTGGAATAAGCTTTTTTACGTCTATTCAAATGTTGCAAGTACAGGGGAAATTGCTTGATTGTGGTAAATTTTAACTATCGTGTGCTGGTCTTGAGGAACAGTATCACGCCAAATGATATTGAATACAGTTAATCAATACTTTGATCAGATGAAACTACTTTAAATGATTCTTTTTCCTCAAGCTAATAGCGTAAAGAAACGGAAAATGGCAATAAAAAAAATTGGAATTATTTTAACTTTATTTATTGTATTCGTATATGTCGTTAAGTTTTGTGCATGATTTTAACGTTTATTTACTTTTATTCACTCATCCTGATCCTGTACGAAGAACGGGAATTTAGCCTCTATATATATATATATA
>NC_092204.1:37036851-37043719 GCF_043381705.1 Parasteatoda tepidariorum
TGTGGCGTGGGCAATGTTGCTCGCCTCCGTGACTTTGGTTCACAGGTGCCCACTGGGTAACGCGAAATGAGCAACAATTCTGGCATAGTATAGGCAAAGATTCAAATTCAGTGCCTGCCATTGAAAAAAAAATGTATATATATATATATATATAAAGAGAGAGAGAGAGAGAGATAAACATCTGAATTTCTGAAGTATGATTTTAGTTGTTATTATGTAAGAAACATTTGAAAAATATTTCAATGCGCAGACTATATTGCAAGTAGGAGTATAAAAGCCATTTTGCCTCTAGGCGTAAACGCTATAATGCGCATAAAGTAAATTACTAATAATAGGGACTGCTTAGATGAATAAAATTACTACTAAGCAATATACTTCTAAAAAATAAAAAAGTACTATTTATTAATAGACTGAACTATATTCAATTCAATTGCATAAGGGTATGATCATAAACTTGTATTTAAATGCAGATTATTTCTGAGAAATTATAATTCAGATTCATAACTAACGGTTTGAAATGATAGAGAGAGGGAGTCGTCTTTTTTATGCTGAGTGCTTCATATTTTAAACTGTTTTTTATTTTGTTGCTTTACTAATACCTTTTCATCGGAAGTTGGAATCTAGAATTAAAGGAGAATTTGGACAAGTCCGTTTTTTAGATAGACTTGGAAAAAAAGCAAAGCTAAAAATACTTTTTTATTGGACCTTTCATCTGAATTCCAGAATCTAGATTTCAATAATAATACTAATTACAATAAATAAAATGTATTAATACAATTTTCTATATTTAGGAAATCATACAGTAAACAAAATGTATTTTTTAGGTAAAAAACCTAATAATTTAATAACTAATTTAGTTACTGTTAATGAGAAATTATACCGTTAATTAAAATATAGAGATCACAAAAAAATATTTATATTTAATATTAATTAATTCCCTTCGAACACCTAAAGGAAAAAAAAATAGAAATTAGTTCTGCAATTTTTGAAAATATATTGTTGTACCGTTATCTGCTTAGAAATAGTGATTTGAATAAAGCTTAGATAATGCTTAGAAACAAACTTCGATACTAGAAGATGCACTTCAAAGCGAAAATACGAGATAACAACATATTCTGTTTAGAATTATTAATGCATAAACTCGTTTGTTATAGTTAAACACAATAATCAAACCTGAATAGAAATCTTTTTATTTTCATTAAAAAATGATATATTTAATTTTTTTATATTATCATATTCAATTATTCTCGATTTCTAAAATAATTTAATGCAAAATTTCTAAATTGCAATATTGTTTGACAGACTCATTGATCCGTTTTAATGATTTGAATTTAACATTATTTGATAGTTAGAGAATTATATTCATTTTATAATCACATCCGGTCTAACTCAGGGATAATAAGCTTCAGTATTTATTCGTAAATAGCATATTTCTTTAACGCATTGTTAGATTTTAAAATGTCCCCTGTCTAGAAATATATTAATTATTTGATTGAAATTGATTTCAAGAAGAAAGATGTTTTAACTGCAAGATTGAGTTAAAACGTTAAAAATACAAGAGAAAAGCTCAGAATTGCTCTAGAATTTAAAATTGTTAATTTAAACTTAAATTACATTTGAAATTACTATCAAATCTCATGATGTGAAGACATTTGTTTTATTTCTCTCTACGAGTGAGATGTAAAAAAAGTTCCTAAATACCAAACTAAGGTGATTTAATGTTATAATTTATTTTTAATTGCATGACCACCATCAACATTGTAAAAAAATTCTGAATATATGGGGCAGTTACGGTGCATGTCACTTTCCTAAACCTTTCTTAATATATCAGAAACCTTTCGTGTGGGCTAGGCTACCAACAATACGAACCGCCATCTATCAAATGATGCCTCAAAATAGAATCGAGTTAACATGTCTTACATACTAGTTGATTGGAATTTAATAGTTGTAGTGGTAGGTATGCTACATAACTCCCCCACCATAGTTTTATTCGATAAATGAATACCACTATTTGATTCATTGCTGTTTTACGAGAGGCCGGGAGAGCTGTATTAATATCACTAGGATTTGAGTGCTGGTCTCGAGAGCTGTATCAGAATCACGGTTCCAGGCGCTGTCATTCATGTGTAGCAATCAGCAGTCAGATGCGTACAGGTCCTCGTTGTGTGTGATTCAAACTGAGGAACAACAGCATGAGGAGGACTATGCTGCATTAACACATAGCAAGTCAAACGTTCTCTGGGAACCATCCATCAAACTTGGTGTGCTTAAATTTAAGTGAGAGTTTTAGTCGTGGTAGAGTGCTCAGATCACGTTCGGAGTCACACATGTGGGGCTAGATTACTGAAACTGTCAATCACTATCTATCAAAAAGTCCTTCCTGATAAAATCGAGTTTACATGTCTTATATACAAGTGAATAGAAATTATATAGTTGTATTGGTAATTTCACTACATTATTCCTCAATCCCGACTGATTCGAGCTAACATGTGATATACTAACATTTTATATACTAGTGAATTGAAATTTAATAATTGTCGTGGTAGCTACGCTACACTCTAAGACTGATTCGGCGTTGATGTGATTGAGTTTCCTACTTTGAGAACAAAACAAATAGTTCTCAGTTGATCGGAAAAAGGACAATTATGACCTCTGAAATTTTGATAAACTATGTCCTCTGAGATTTTTGGAGACATTATTGTAGAGTCAAAATTAGTTTCTGAAATGTTTTACTTAACTTGAACATTCAGGTCGGCATTTTTTACGAGTTAGAAAACTCTGATTTAACCTAACCTATAAATATCTTCAAACCAAATTTTAAGTAATTCAGAAAACATAATTGTAGTACTTTTTACAATATGAAAAGTCGGAAATTGAGGTTTCAATATAAGCATAAATCACAGTTCTTATATCGTAGTTGGATAGAAAGTAATCTTAAACCGCAAAATTACGAATTTGATATTACATTTGATTTAAACTCTCATTAAAAACGTTTTATTTTTTGATTACGTATAGATTATAAAGAGCTTTGAATTGCTCTTGGAAATATAAAATAACTGAAACATATACTACCATGCGAAATACGCATAATATTCCCAACATACTTCTCAAATTGAAGATTTTATCCTAAATTTTTCAAGCACGCTCGGTAATCATTTACTTAAAAGATTAGTTTGCTATTGCAAAACATGCTTAATCACACACTCTATGTTTACAGGCATGGAAGTTTTCTAGAGCATATTTCTATATGGAACAACGGTGTCTCATTTATGTATTTTTTCGAGCGTTCTAATTTAAAGTAAAAATACATTTTGGTATTTATTAGCAATTAATAAGCAGTTCAATAGTTACTAAAAATATATGTTAGATTATCGAAAAAAAAGGAATTTGAATTTTTTTCTTATTCATAATCAAAGAATTATCAATAAATGATTTTGTTGATTGGATATATTTCAAGTACTAATAACTGTTTCTCTGAGATTAAATCACTATAGGAGAGTTAAATTTGAAAAATTATTCTTAGAAACTGGGCCGTGTTTTGAGGAATTTAACTGTAACATAGAAAAAGACAACGGTGTACCATGGTGTATTTTAAAATCATAAACTATTTAAACGCTAGTTTAAATATCTTCACTTAATTTGACCTAAATTAATGCAAGATAACAAAAAGTATGGAAATTTTTTTAATGAAAATATTGCGTCAAAGGGTTAATAATAACAAAATAAATTAAAATAGAAAAAAATACCTATCTTAAATTACCCGTGAACACGAGTTAATTAAAACATCAGCGGAAACCAACTTATCTTTTAGTTTGTAAAATGTTATAAAAAGTATTAAATTAATACGCATATATTTTCCAAACATTTGTAAGAAGAATTGAAAGTGTCAAAATTTTAATTGTTTCGCAGTTTCAGGGTCCTTGATATTAACATTTACTAAAAACTTCAGAATACCGAAGCTAATATTTAAAGCTTAAAGGGGAACGTATTAAACTATATAGAAGTCGATGAAAGCGAGGCAGTAACGACAATGTATAAAGTTTTGTATGGAAATCTTAAGGGTTATTTTTATCTTAGACAGTTAAAAAAAAAAAAAAAATCAAAGTAGGAACGTAACTTTAAGTTAAACCAATCATACAAGTACTATTTGAAAGTATGTTAAAATTTACAGACAGTTTCTTTAAAATGGGTGTTTGGTGATTAAATTAGAAAAACGTTTTTGTGAATCTTAATTAAGCAGGTACCCGAAGTGTCACTCGCAAATAAAGCTGAACTTTTAAAATTAGCTTTTTTGGTTGTAACTTACTGTATCTAAGACATTTATGCAAATTATTGATAATGTTAAGTATAGAAAATGTAAGTTTGAACAAATAAATTTATAAAGATTCTCAGATGTTTCGTCAAATGTGTGATAACGAATATAGTAGGATGATTCGCTTTAAATAATAAATTATCGTATTATCATAGAGACTCAGCTTATCAAATTCAGAGTTATGCAAGTATTTTGCAAATTGTTATTCGAAACAAAAGAACTTTTATTCTAATTTTTAAATGCAATCTTCTAGTCTCAACCTTCAAAACGCATACATTGGAGTTTCTGGTTTAAACTTTAAATTGAGGAATCTTAAATCAAAGCAATCTTTAAAAGCAAATATTGCTGTTTGTCTGTGGGGTTAATAGCATTTAGCGATTATTTAAAGTAACATTTGCTGTTTTTTTATAATTTATAACATAACAATTACTTCGAAATCGTTGAAAATGGCATATGTATACTTTTTAACAAAAAAGAACTTATACAAAAAATAAAAATTAATAATTATTTATTATTTTGTATTACCTATTCAGCAAATTATGCAAAAACATTTACATTATGGGTAAAATATCAAATGCTATATTGAATAATATAACTTAATATACATACGTATAATATACATACGCATTAAATAATAATAAAACAATTTTCCTGATAAGTTATTGAGGAAAATCAAACTCAATATAGTTTAAAAACAATTTTTAAGTAACTCACATCATAGTCCAATTCATACTTACTATCCCTAACTTTAAATATCATTTAATGATTTAATGCATTTACTAATACTGCCAAGTCCAGTATATGAAATGTTTGTGGGCAGAGGGTTCATAAACTAAAGCTATATGAATGACAGGATTAAAGTCAATGAATTTGACCCAAAATGTTAAGGGTTATGCTGCGAATTTTAGGTATTACATAATGTTAATTTAATTTTAATTCATATAAATTTCGTAAATATTGATTTAAGGAAAAGCAATGCATCCTTGTGTTTTGAAAGATGAATGTAATTGTTTTAGTAGTATTTACACAAATTATATAAAGTGCCTTTGTTAATGTTTGTCTGTAATAATTTTACCATAACTTATGCGCAAACAAGCGTACGAATATCTGAAAGATCGTAAAAACTGATTTTTATTTATCGCCCATTTAAGAAACTATGGAATGGGATATGGCGAAAAATGAGAATTGTGATATGCATGGAGCATATAATATGACTTGTCTTGTTTAGAGTGCCATAAAATACACTGACTAAAACATTTGGTCAAAACAACAGTGATACGATATAATTTACCGCGTTTCAGGCTCTATGGGAGAATCAAAAAGCTGAGTAATTTGATAAAATTAGCAATAAAATATAGTTTTATAATGTGTGATAAAATTTGATAAATGTGGTAAAATTTGTAATTTTGTAGGGTCACCTCAGCACTCAAAAATTTAACATTGTTGTATACCTTGGAATACTGAAGGAGCCAATTTAACCCTTCCCAATTTTTTTTTGTGTTGATCAATTCAAAATTTAAAATCTTCAATAATAATCATAATAAAATCATTAAAAACGTGTTATAGACTTCATCATAAAAATTACATGGTATTTTATCCAATTTAATTAGCAATGATATTTGATTAAACGGAACCTACGTGTATACATTATGCGTGTATACATTATGGATGCGTTGAAATACTCTTTTTTTCTGAAACTTGGATATCTCTTGTAGAAAGAATGGTACCTTGTACTCCCAAACTACCTGGGTTAGCTGCGTTACGAAATACTTAAGGATTTTGGCTTTTTCATTCTAGATAAAAGGTTCTAAATACTTGAACTTAAATTGGATCACATTATGAAAAGTCAGAAATTACAATCACTTTTCAGCAAGTTATTTTTTAATTAAAGAACAACAAAAAACGAGAGAGACCAAGCCCACCCCATCCTCCTTTCTAGCATTAGAGCAGAGCATAAAAAACACATATTTGATCAAATTAGCTTGTTAGTTTTTCATTTTCTTACTAAACGTGTGTAATAAGAACTATACCTATAATTTTAAATCCAGAGATTCAGATAACATGTTACAATAACGGCAATAATATGAACAGTTTAAATATCATATATTATGATTTTACTAACCAGAGTTAATGTTTTTTCTTTCTTTTCTTTAAAATTAAAAATGTCCTTACAATACAGTACAGCAATTTTACCGGAATTTCTTTCTCCGTGCATGATGTTTCAGGAAAAAAGTTAAAACATAATTACAAGTGTAAATGGTTTCAATTTAAAACAAAATATTAAATGTCGCTATTAAAGATAATGTGCTACTTAAAGCAGAAAACAGTGTATAAGTAAGTACATATATATCAGCAGAATCAATGTCATTAATCTATCTGTATCACTAACCTAAACCAAAACATAATGTCGAAAAGACAATATTTTTGATTAATGTGTGCAATAATGAAAACTTGAAATACTTTATCACTTCATTAGTTTAAAAAAATAACCAAAAAACTTCTACAAAACAGTTTTGTTTTACCAAAACGTTTAAAGATATATATATACATATATAT
>NC_092204.1:37043738-37053201 GCF_043381705.1 Parasteatoda tepidariorum
TATATATATATATAATAAACCAAAGTGCGTGATGTTAATAATAAAAGCTTGTTAAAGCAAACGCAATAAAATAAATTATTTATTTTACGTTCTATCTAAGATTACTGTTCATTGATTTATTGCAAAAGTTCGAGCTTAAGTATCTAATTTTGTAGCAAGTTTATGAAAATAAGTAGAATAGTGAGTTTTTAAGTAGCTCCCTCTACCTAATTAACGTACTTTGCGGGAGTTAAACCATAATAAGACATTGATGAATCGTGGAATTTATAATAAAAAAAAGGTGTGGAAGTTAAAAATCAATTTATTGGAAATACATATTATTAATGTACTTGAGGGAAATATTTCTTTCTCGATACTCAATAATTATAACCGAAAGCTTGTATCTATTATTTTACTAACAATGTTTTACAATGAATTTTTAATTGTCTCCTTAGTTTTATAAAGTACAGAAAATAAAGATAATCGATAAATTGAAAACATGTTAAAAATATTATTTATCATTTCCGTTATTTACTTCTTTAGGTTACCTTATTTTACAATATTTATCCGATTACTTTTTATTATAATTTATTGCTACTGCCTTATTTTATTGAGTTTCATGACAATTTCAGTGTCTTACAAAAAATTAAATTAATATTTATTAATAAATATTAGAATAAATATGTTACCTTAAATTGTAATGCAATGAATTTCGGCATAATAAACTTCAATCAGTTTAACTTTAATTTGCGACAATGTTAGATAATTTGGAGCGAGTTCATTCCTGATATTGTTAAAATTTTTTCCTTTTAAAGAATTTTTTTTTTGAATTTAATATATCTTTACAATAGATTATAATGTTTACTATGTTTTGACATAAATTTTACTTCGATAAACTTCAATCAAAAAACTTTTACTTGAAAAAAATATTTGCTATTTTGTAGCTTGTTGATCCATAATTTTCTTTAAATTGACTTCTCTGCTTAGAAAAAAACAAGAAAATAGTTAAACATTCGTTAATAATAGATTATATTGCTTAATCTGTATCATTACTAGTTTTATATTCTAAAACTTCAATCTCTGTTAAAATCAACTTCATGTTTCTTGAACGTCACACAATGAATTTTCATTATTATTTACATGGCAATAACTGTTTCCCAACTATACTATGTCCATGATTATAACAAATATAACCACTTATAATCAGCATGTACATGGTTTTTTTAAAAAGCAACAACGAAATTATAATTCAATAGTGAGTTGAGCTACTTCGGAAATCTAATATAAGATACAATATAATTCCCCAAAACATTCTCCAAGTGAAATTTTTTATCACGGTGGATCGTAATTTCTGTTCAAACATTCATCTTTATAATATTTGCAGTTCTGAAAATCAAAAACAGACATAAATCTTCAAAAATGAATGTTTTTCTTATTGAGGTCAAAATGACCCGTTTTGGCTGCTTTAGGAATTTCCTTAAGTATTTATTGTACTAAACAACATGAAGGCATGAAATTTTGGTATAGTATACTTAGAAACAATTTAGGAAATGCCAAAAAAGATGAGCTTCGAAGCTTGCGTGTATCTTCAAGAATAACATAAAAAATTACTTAACTAACTATCAAAAGGACTTCAATGGCTCTTCTAGTGATAAGGAACAAATTATGTTGAATTTATTGCAAATTTTAGAATTCAATATATAGAGCAACGTTTTAATAACAGGTTGCTTTATTTTAAACCAAGAATCTTTAATTTTTCTAAGATATTCTATTATTTATCCTATTTTTAACGTAGAAAAAAGAGATTTATTTATCAACTAATATGTGATATACTAATGAGTTAGACAATAACACTTTTATAAGTTTTAACTTCAATTATTTAACTAAATATTAAAAACTCTGGTTTACTTTAGTAGCATCCAATTAAAAGTTAAAATTTGTCGTTGAAGATCTTAAATTTTTACTTCTTTAACTTTCTCAAAGAGGATTTGTAAGACCTTGAATATCTTTTTAATAGTAAAACTTTCATAAAAAAAGCAATTAAATAAAAAGATGTTTGCATTTTCTATAAAAAAAATCGAACTTTTGTGTGTAACTTACGCTATAATATATATAAAAGCACTGTTTTAAGTATTTGAACTCTTAAGCAGCTAATTAAGCTTTTAAAAAAAATTCATTTATAATGAAGAAATTATTATAGGTTGGTTTTCTCTTTTCTGTCCAATTTTTGTTAATTTCAATTCATTATTTTTCATGGCTTAACTATTTTAATTAATAATTAAATTTTTTTTGTACTTAATTTTTTCAAAAGAAAATTATGTTCTCGCATTACAGATAATGTTTTTTTTTTGTTGAATACTTTTGTAAGCATTTTACCGATAACCTTAGTAGGAATTTTTTGCAAAAATATTTTGTTTCGCTTCGCTTAAGCCTAGAATATTTTATGTTTTCTTTAACCATTTCAAAAGGTTCTTACGGCTCATTTGCAAATTTTTTTGTTTAATGTTTAACGTTGTCGTTTATTTTATTCAATGATACTGGCGTTAGAAAAAGCAATTATTCTGTTAACTAAGTATTCTTTATTTTGTTTTTACAAATTATTGCCTATATTTCAAATTACTATCATGCTGTTAGTAAACCCATTGTTTATTTTCAAGAGTAATTGCTTTCAAGGAGCCAGTCTATCTTTTTAAAGCCGATTTTGATTAAAAAATGTTTTTTTTAAGATAAAACTATGAACTTTTATCATTCTAAAATCTTTTGAGTTTTGTTTAAGTCATGAAGAACAGAAGTTATGATGATTAAAAAAAAACAATTGTTTTGGTTATTACACTGATCATTGTAACTCTATTGTCCCTTTCCTCAAGACTAATTTTTTAATTATTTTATTGAAACTTAAATCCAATTTCTTCGAACATTTTAGCTAAAATACTTAAAAATGTTCACGAATGTTTTCAGTATATATATATATACNCTTCACTTATATATATGTGCGTATATGTGTGTGTGTGTCTAAGGAATAGACTACAGAGTAGTTCGTTAAACTATTATTTTATATTTCACAAAAAGTAATTGGCCTTTTTTTACCAAATTATTATTTTGTTGAAATCTATTAATTTTCATTATTCCTGCTTTATTATACTCATAAAAACTTGACTTAGGAAACATACTAAACATACCACATAATAATTAAATATTTTGCGGCAAAACTAAGTTTCAGCAACCAGAAAAAAAAATATATTTCCACAACCTAAGCACAGTATTTTTTGTATTTTCAGAAACTGTTTCCAGTGTCCTTGGTATCACCGGTAGTAAAGTAGCCTTACCATGTAACATCACCCCTCCTGTGACGGATGACGCAGTTGCGCTCATCTTATGGTATAAGGATGATATTACAAAGCCCATCTATAGTGTTGATGCAAGGAAAACGAACATCGAACAAGCAAGACACGTGACAGGCGATGCAGTTTCTAGTAGAGTTAGCCTCAGCCTTGATGATCACCCATCAATGCTGTACTTGGAATATTTAACAGAGGAAGATGAAGGTGAATATCGATGTAGAGTTGATTTTCGGAGATCGAGAAGTAGAAATGCGATCGTTTTTTTACAACTTGTAGGTAAGTTGAATAAAAATTTCAATTTTATTTTTATGTGTTAATTTTGTGTGTCATGTTTTGATATTTATATCCATTCAAAAAGCATTAGAAAGATTATTTTTTGCCAAAAGCCATTTGAAAAAAATTTCGGAAGTAAGGATGCTCGATGCTTTTTTGTTTAATATTTTTATGTTTTTTTTTTCAATATCAGCTGTTTAATGACCATCCTTCCCTTTTTTGAATTCTGGTCAAAAATCAAGTATAAGTATTTAATTTTTTAATTTTTGGTAAAAATACTCATAATAGTAATCGTGAATTAAACAGTAAGAGATTCTGGATCAAATTACGATAAAAAGTACCACCACATTGGGTGCATTAAAAGTAAAATCTATTTTTACCGATAAATCCATTTATACCGTTAAATCCATTTTACTCTAATTTTCACAATAATATTTGCTTAATTAGAGTTATTAAGTCATCTTACTGTAATTACTACTGTTAAAATCACGGTATGTCAGATTTTCACTCCGTAACATTTTTTAGTAAAAAGTACCTTCATCCTGAGGGTCGATACTTTTTACTGTAATTTGATACTGAATTTATTTACAGTGTATATTTGATCTGGTATAAAACAAGAACTTTACCGAAATATTTCTAACAACGATCGAAGAAGTTAGGAAGGCATAAAATCTAATTTTAGATGTATATAACTTTTTAACTTCTCAATGCGACAATTTAACAGCTTTTGCTACATCTGTTCCAGTAGAGATTTATAAGACTTTAATGAAATATTTTTCCTAAAGTTTTAAATTAAATATTTGTCTGAGCATCTCAAATGCATGAACCTCATTTTTGACAAGGATTTCAAAAATATGTAGATTAATGAAGAGAAGAATCATTAATAGTAGTTATGCGTATAACAATGCTAATTCAAGGTAAAAAAATAGATTCTGTTTTTTTCTTTTTTGGAGTAGAAGTTTTCAGTTCTATTGTCTATTCACACAGCGGAAGATAATGGTAAATGTTAACCTAAAGACGCAAGAAAAGGATTTTCTACCATTCCTTAATAAATTATTCTAATTCAACTAGAGTTAAATGTTAGAATGTGCTAGAATAAAAAACTCAAAATATTTTCTAAGAAAGAAGAAGAATTCGTGAAACTATGTGTTATCCAATAATGGAAATGTTGAACACTGTTAGAAATTTCTCGCAAAAATGGTTAAAGACCAATTAATTTTTTAATTGCTATTTTACTATATTCAAACAAAATAGTCAAATTACCATGAATAAGATGGTATTCATACTGTTAACTGTGAAAAGAACCGTTTATTAACTGCTTTCACCTGATAAAGTTAAATGACCAGAATTTTATAGCACCAACTAGCACTTCATGAAGCCACTTTGTTGTCTGCAGCAGGGTGCTTATTATATCCGAGAGGTCTAATCTATTTATCTTATGATTATTATGGTGGATCGGAACGGAGGTTCGAATCCAGCATGTCACCGCAATATTTCATCCATTCCATTTAACACACGTCCTGCACTCGTCAATTTGTACCCCTGACCTGTTTGGATATGAAGAATACGATATTCTCGTTGACGCATAGATTACAGCACCATAAAGCTACTAAAATATCTCCAATGTTCGATTAAATTCCTTTTTCATGATTTTGAAACCATGCCAGTTGTAAGTGGTTAAAAAACTGTATAGTTTTGTATTCATGGTTCCTTAACCATACTAGATGTAAACGGTAACAAACCGTAAATGTAAAAAAAAACTACTTTACGGTTAATTGGATAGGAAGAATGCTGATGTATATTTTGCCATCATTTTAGAAAGAAAATTCTAACGGTGTGTAACGACGCAGTCTACTATTATTTCAAGATATTTTATAGTTATGTTTTAATTGCTTTAAATATATTGTTTACTTTTTTGTGCGCTTTTAATCATCTATGAAATTACTATCACGTAAGCTATAAATCATATAGTTTCCAACAAAATTTAAGAAACTTTTGTTTAAAATTAAATGTTATTAGAGTGTTTTTTACTTTACAGCCAGTTAGAAGTTGAACATATTAATTTTTCGCAAAAACGTAAATATGCTTTGTTTTTATTATAGAGTGGGAAAGCTTAAATACGGATACACACTTTACTGTTGAAATCACGCTAAAAGAGAGAAAAATGAACTTCTTGCGTGATTTATGAATTTTTCAGCGTTGAAATATCATTTTTAGTTTTCACCTCTAAACTGATGAATAAAAAATTATATAAAAAAGCTAATTTACTTTTGGCATGATTTAGAGGTCTACACTGCACGAACGGATGGAAGAGAAATAATTCTTATGTTTTTGGAAAATCTCAGAAAACACGTTGACATTACATAGTAGTCACAAATCATTGTCTGTAATAAATAAAAGCATGTAAAAACATATTATTTAATTTTCATTTATTTGTGTACATTCAAAAACACTTTATTCAATTATTTTTCAGCTTTTTAAAATTAAACCCAATGCAGATTTTGTTACATTATATAAAATTTAACATGAATGAAGATTACTAGTATTTTAATTTTTTTTAACGAAGTTTTAAGAAGTTTGACGAAATGCTTTATTTAGAGAAACCCACATATCAGCCTTAACTGAATATATGCGCTTTAATTAATAATATGTTTATCACACCAAGTAAATTTTGTCTTCACTTGCCTCTCGTTCTTATACTTTACTAACGCTCTTATTAAAAACTCTTTCAATACAAGTCCGTTAACTAAAGATCACTAAATTGTTCCACGCCAGTTTTTCTTTCTAGAATTTCTTTCCAGAAGAAGTTGTTTTTGAGGAGTCAAGATCAGTTACGGTAACAAAACCTTTGCGGTTTTGTTACCGTTTGTTTTGAGGAGTCTAGATTGAAGAGTTAAGGTGTAACAAAATCACGAAATTAACCTCATAAGGCTTTATATAGTTGTTTTCTTCTGACTTAAGGTAGATATGAGTGCACTTTATATTAGCCTGCTGAGAGCGGTTGTTTTGAAAGTGAACATGTTTTCTTTACATCTCAAATTGTGTTGAGGTTGATTTAAATCTACATCATAGCAGCCTGCTGAGGGAAGTTTTTTCGTGTGTGTGATCTTTTTTTCTTATCTCTTTAAGTAAATGAAGTTTATTCGAGGGGAGATTAATTTCATCTGATTTCCACGGAAAGTATTGAGGCGTTTATTGATTGAGGTGTTTATTGGGTGTACACAGTTGCTCTTTTTCACACTTAAATTTGTTTTGAGGTTAATTTAAACCTACTTCACAGCAAACCTGTTACATTAGGTTGTTTTGAAGTTGTGCAGGTTATTTTTTCTACACTTCAAGCAAATGAAGTGTATTCGAAGTGTACATTATTTCACTTAATTTCCATTAAAAGCATAAAGATGTATTTTAAGGAGTGAAAAGAACTTTCTATTTATACTTGAGATTGTTCTAAGAGCGGCGTAAATCTATTTTATAGCAACCCAGTCATGAGAGGTTGTTTTTAAAATGCAAAGGTTATTTTTCAACACTTGAAGAAAGCTACCAATATTCTATGTTGAAATTTACAAAGAAATGAAATAGGAAATAATTGTTTTTAGATACTAAATAAAATATCAATCATCAATGACTATCAAAATGCCTACTTTTGCTAGTTCAAATCCCCTACAAACATAAATTCACAAGGTTTGTAAATATCCACTCAAAATCTAGAAAAAACATCCTAATAACTTGTTTAAGTGTAAAAGAGATCATTACACTAAATTAACAATTGCTGTAGAAAATGCGTTACCTTTTTAAATAAGAAATAAAATGCATCAAAATGTGAAATAATAATAGTTTTGTGGTTCCGTTCTTATTGAAATTTACTTTTAAATATTAAATTTTTTTTCAAAGAGTTTACTCAAGTTTTGAAAAAGATTGCTATAAAATGTAATATAAGAAACAGATTTAGAAATTGAAATTAAACTTTATTTACTTTTTTCAGTTCCACCCAAGAAACCAATCATAACTGATCATAATGGGGAAATTCTTGAGAGCTTAATTGGACCATATAATGAAGGCGATAATCTTCATTTAATTTGTGAAGCTGAAGAAGGTAAGCATATCTTGAAATTTATAGCTAACACCTAGATTTGCTAAAATTAGGTCAATTCTACCCCAGATTGACATTTAGAATTCCTTCCTTAACTTTTTTAAAAAAATGTATCCTAAAAATTTTTTTTTGACAATTTTTTTTTTTTTTTTTTTTTTTTTTTTTTTTTTAANTTTTTTTTTTAAATTTCCTATGAGCTGCACAATCAGTCTTCCCGATGAGCAGAAACTAGTGCATTCTCCAGAAGTGGTATCCTTTTTTTCAGGACCACCACAATGGGTGAGATACCGTTGGCCATGTTAATTTGGACGTCGAGTTTCTGCCACACTAGATGGCAGCACCGAGACTCTATTTGGATGCTAAAGTGCACTAGGAATTTTAATTTTGCCGGAAATGCCAAGAGCCAACTAGGCACTCCAGGGATCTTTTACATGCCGCATAATCATGCGACATGGCCGCTGAGGATTTTCCGCATTGCGAAAATCCGGTGTCTGGGCCGAGGTGCTTGCTAAATTTTGTCATAATTTTGTCTTATCCAGATGTTTTCTACAGTTTAACTCATTTATAACATCTGGGGATAAAACGCCACTTGCATTCAAAAAAATAATTGTAAAATTATTTTATAAATACTGCTAGTGCAAAATAATATCAGACTTTATCTTGTAATGCAAGTGAGTAAAATTTAGGCGCGCCTAAGATTTTAATTAATCAAATTTTCGTTTCAGCAAAAAATAATGTGAACATTTGCTGATGCCTTTGTTCCTTACAAAGAGTAACAACCAAGAATGAAAAAAGAGTTCCAAACATCAATTAGGTAGAATAATGTGAAATACCAGTATTAGGACCTTATGCCCATATTTAAATCAGTGTACCTATTCGGGAAACTAACGTATATGCTGCTGCCAATATATATATATATATATAATATATATATATGTACGAGGTTTGTAAATTAAATAGCGGCAACTTAACCTTGAAACTCACAGAAGAGCGGACATGTGCAAATAGGATATGGGAAAGGTGAGGTGGCGCTGTTATCGATGTGTAGAGTGCAAAAAACAGCCGATCTGCTTAGAAGGGTAGGTGTTGTGTGGTGTTAAAGTGGGGAGTTTCGTTTCTGTCGCTCTAAAGCATGTTTTCAAAAGGTGATCAGCGGTCGTGGCTTAAAATCGAGGTTGCCCGGGGCAAAAATGCAACAGAATGCTGTCGAGGATTAGTGGAAGCCTGTGGCGCAAATGTTTTGCCGAGGTTTAACGAGACTGGAGCAAGACCAAGCTTATCGGATGTATTTGCACCAAAAGTTTGCCTGGTTGATAAATTCACCCAATCAGGTTGAAGGAATCATATCTGTCACTATTTGGAAAAGTCTTGGGATGTTTTGTTTACATTTTGTAGATACGATCATAATGAAAATAAAGTTAGTTATGTTAGAATCATTGCATAGTTAATCAAGAAAGAAATGTTTTTTTATGAGATAGAATTCGGTTTTGTTAAATGTTGTTGCGTGTTTGTAAGAAAAGTTCTCATGCAGAACATTATATTTTAAATATTGAACAATGAACATTGGTCTATATTCTATTGCAAATAAAATAATACTTATCTGACTTATTTTAGAAAGAAAATTTTAAGAAATAATGGATTTTTAAATAAAAACTTCACATGGCAAATTAAAATCTGAATTAAAAAGTGCTTTATAAATAAAATTGATGTATAATAACATGTATGCTTGTTTTTATTACTTTATTTCTCTTTATGTGTTATACAAAAATACATTTAATAA